>NC_134087.1:200390002-200693032 GCF_000715075.1 Nicotiana tabacum
CCACTTTTTGTTTAGATTGTTTACAATTATATAAACGAATCACGCGTACGTATATTCGTATTATGTACCTTTTATAAATGTAGAGCATCGTGCCACGCATACGTGTACACAATAGGGTTGACAATATATTTTCTTATATCTTTATTATAAAAATCATATGTTTGAAATCGTGCTTAGAATAAAATTAAGAACGTTTGTCGCTCTTGTATTGATTAAATAGTGAACCGCACATCTCGGGTTTTTATGAAATTAATTTGATATTCTCTGAAAAATCCCTTTTTATTAAGCGTTCACTCGAAGTTGCGCGAACGCATAATCCGAATTGCTTTTAGAAATATAATCAGGTCACGCGAACATATCCCTAATCATAAAAAATATTCTTGATGGTAGTATAATTTTTTTTTTTCAAATTATTTATTACATCCATATATTTTTATGTGAAAGTCATGGTAAATCACTATTTGAGACGCCTCTAAATTACTCGAAAAGGATTCACAAATTATTGAGTGTTGACCACAAATTATATTTTTTTCGCGTATAAATTATATTCCTCCAAGCCATTTAAACTTAAAGAGTAAAATAAACAAAGTGTGATTAATACTACCATTTTTCTCGTATATGTATACTCAAAATGTGAATGGCGTATGAAACTAAAAAAAATCGATTCATGAAAGGAAGTGATATTTTCGAAGAATTTTCATTACTCTATTTGTAACGAATGTTATTTTTGTACTCTTAAA
Organism: Nicotiana tabacum; assembly: GCF_000715075.1. Lineage (NCBI taxonomy): Eukaryota > Viridiplantae > Streptophyta > Magnoliopsida > Solanales > Solanaceae > Nicotiana > Nicotiana tabacum. The sequence goes on from NC_134087.1 coordinate 200,390,743, forward strand.
ATTGTTACACATTATAAATCTAATCTACTTCTACATCGTTTGTTCTTAATCTAATAGGCGAAATTATTTTGATTAATTCTGCTTATGATTGAGTTTGGGTATATATATATATATATATATATATATATATATATATATATAAATTATTTTGATTAATTCTGCTTATGATTGAGTTTGGGATATATATATATATATATAATCAAACCAATTTGATTCTCAATCTATGTGAACTATTGCTAAACACTAACTTTCGCATTGTATAAATTCCTAGGCCATTTGTTATTAAGAAAGAGAACAAATCTACCTGTTGACTTAATAAGATGATATTACATATAACATTATTCACCATATTTCAACATTATGAACATAACGGCGGATTGTACTAATGCATCTTTCAACTATTGATTATAAACATAACCATTATTATGCCATATATAAACAAAATAAAACTAACATCATTTGATCTACAACTAAATCGGATGGTTGACAAAATAGGCTAGCGATATAGTTTTTTTCATTTCCATACTATTCTTTACTTAACTAACAATGCCACAAGACTTAATTAATGGCCAACTTTATGCCATATTTCCTATTTCTTGATAATTCAATCACAACTATACATAATGAAATTCTGAAATATATAACACTATTACAACACTTATGCGAACTTCAAATGGGAATGATTAACTATAGTCGTTATGTCAAGCATACTACCATGTTAAATAACTAAAACAAAACTGAAATTTAAACTAATAGATTTAAACGAGTAAAAGACATAATCATAATCCCAAACTTCATTTTTTCTTTCAATGTTCTTTTCACAACATGAGTCTTAAAAAATATGTACCTGGAAATGAGGGCAGAAGGGGTAAATTTCAACAGTAGCAGCAGTAACAAAATCAGCAGAAAGCGCCAAATAACTCAGCAGATTTGAGCAACAAATGGGACCCGTGAAACCCAGATACACAATAGCAGTATTATTTTTTTAGAAATTTCAGATTTTTAACTGAACAATAGGATCACATAAATCCGAACAGATTCAATGAAAAACAATATTTCTGATTTTTGAGACTTAGGACAAGGCAGACTGAAAAAAAAACTTTCAATTTCAAAACACAGAATCAGCTTCAATACTAGTTTCTGATGTAGAATTCTGTTTTACTATTTCTGCTTTCCTTTCTTTCTATCTTCCTCTTATTTCAGATTTCTTTCTATATGGTTGTTCTGTTCTCTATCTCTCTCTTACAGGTCTGCCTATTTTTTTCTTCTTTTAAAATAAGTCCCAACTCCTCTCTTATATAACTCATTCCCCTAATGCTGCCCGGACCCCTTCTTTCTTTTAAAATCAGAAAATCCCACTGAAATTCTGTTTTTATTACTTTAAGTTCCATTAAGTAAAACTTTTCCTAATTTTCAGCACTCCCATTACCCTTTGTTTCCCATTATCTCATTAAGTAATAGCCATTATCACTCCATTATCAGCACACTACTATTATCACATTACCCTACTGTTTCTATCCCAGAAATACCCTTGAAAATCCCTTAATATTACTGTTATTACTGCCCCAGACCAAAGACTGCCTAAACCTTAACAGATTTATCTGAATTAAACTATTTAGCAGCTAATAACCAATTCCTAAATCAAACAAACATTCTGTCCTTACAGACTATGCTAAATAGGGAAATGCAATAGTTAATGTACAAAAGCTAAATTCAGATTGAACACTGAACTTGCATACAAACATATTAACAAATAACAACTTAACAGAACAAAATTTGAATCGAGATTGAAGTTGGCATGAATGCAGGGGCATTGTCAGTATTGGCATTACCTGAAACTAACTGCCCAGAAATCAATATACACACAACATCCATTTGACGGACTCATTGATTTACAAACAAGCATGATTTAAAAGACTAATCAACTGACTATCTATAACAATTGTCAACAAACAATAGGTAAACAGATTGTTTCAATCAGTATTATCATAAACGGGAATCCATAATATAACTAATCGACGAACCTAATCGAGTCGATTACACACATTGTAAACAAACATAACATACAGAGACAAATGCCATTATTTGATCACAGGAACGGGTATGAGACAGAATCACAAAACTAAATAAACAAATATGAAAAGCACACAGGCTATTGAAACAGGCAACAATATACACATAAAATACAGAAAGAAATAAGAAAATACCTCTGAATCTTCAAATGAATACGGACCCAAGCTTAACTTTGAATTCGGACCTTTTTGAGGCTAAACAGACTTTATTCGAAGTATTCTCAATTGAGAATACTTCGATTAAAGTCTCTTAGACCTCAATCCCTCACTTGAATTGAACAGATTCCATGACTGGAAATTTTTAGGGTTTCAAATTCTTCGATCTCAAATCCGAACATTTCTAGGTATATTCGAATCAAAGCAATGGTGTTCTAGGCACGAGGGGGTGAGGTGGATAACTGGTGTGAGTTTGAGGTAGGTTGGGATAGGGTCAGGTTTCACTCGAATCTTCAAATGAAGATTCGAGCAGTTCCAGGCAGATTCGAACCATGCCACTAATAGATCCATGATGAGGATGGACAGGGGAGACTGTGGTGTTAATTTGGAAGCCATCGGAGAAGGTTGGTTTTTCAGACCAACCTTCAATCAAAGATTCGAGACTATGTGATCTGATTCGAAGGAAACTAACATTAGATCCGTAAAGAGGGGGTTGTAAGGAGTCGAGGGTGTTTAGGAGGTGACCGGCGGCGTTGTTGCCGCCGGGTTTCAAGCAATGGGGAATTAGGGCGGCTAGGGTTAGGGGTGTGTTTCGGAGATGACGATGAACAGGAGAGGAGGGGGTGTTTAGTTAGGGGGCCGGGGTAGGGATTTGGATTTATATAGGATAGGGGTAGATGGATCAGGGTCGTCGGATTAGCCGAGATCAAAGGCCTGGATTAATTGGTATGAGAGGAACGGTGTCATTTGAATTAAACTGGGTTATGGGTTGGCCTGGGTACTGGATCGGGTAGGGATCACGGGTTAGGTCAAAATCCTGGGAGCCCTTGGATCAGAAATAATGAACGGCCCCGATCTATTTCAACCATACGACGCCGTATGGTTTGCATTTGTAATTAAATGACCGGGCATCATCAAACGACGTAGTATTTGCCCTATACTACGTCGTTTGATGGTCTTTGGGTTGACTGACCTGGGCTGGGTAAAATGCATTGTTTTGGGCCTGAATTTTTTGTCAAAAATAATGGCCCAGTTCGTTTTTCTTTACATTTTAATCAACTCTTTTCCTTTTCTAATTTTGTTCCTTAATTACCTAATTTTAATTATAAAAACAAAATTACCCTTACAAAAAATATTAATTACCTTTAAACAATTATTAACACATAGACAAAACATTAATCACACAATGACATAATTAAATGACCAAAATAAGTTAAATGCATATTTTTTGTGATTTTCTTTTAATTATCTTTTAAATGCATAATTAAATCCTAGATATGCATGCAACATGTATTTTTTGTTTTATTTATTATTATTTAACTATAACAAAGTAAACATTTACGGACAAAACACAAATAATTAATAAACGCCACATAAATTCTAAAAACTGCATACTAAGAGAATTTTTGTTTTATTTTTTGATTTATTTTAGAGTAGTTTTCGTGAGGCAAAAATCACATGCTCACAATGCCGAAAGATTTATCGGGTTATGCCGGAAGGTTCATCAGATCATGCCGGAAAATTCATCGGAACATGCCGGGAAGATTTATCGGGTTATGCCGAAAGATTTATCAGGTTATGCCGGAAGGTTCATCGGGTTATGCCGGAAGGTTCATCGGGTTATGCCGGAAGGTTCATCGGGTTATGTCGGAAGGTTCATCGGGTTACGCCGGAAGGTTCATCGGATCATGCCGGAAAATTCATCGGAACATGCCGGGAAGATTTATCGGGTTATGCCGAAAGGTTCATCGGGTTATGTCCTATGTTACCATGATTTGTTCTTCTTTTGGGGATTTTCATTTTTCTTTCTTGACTCTCTTATTTCCCTTTTTTATTTATCAAAAATGCATGAAAGAGTTCTGGGGAAACTTACCTTCGGTTGTTCTTCCGCTGCAGAGTTGGTTCAATGCTCGCGCATTTCACTTCTTTCGGGCTGTACCGGCTTCTTGCATGGTTGTTTTGGATTGTACCTGTCTCAATCTTCCTAAACAAAGACAAATTGTCAGTTTGAAAACGGTGGTTGATTCGGTGGCCTTGATCGTTCTAATTGCTTGGTCTTGGACTAATTCCTGTTGAGAACTTTGCCATTGATTGGATTCACAGGCGACCTGTTTTAGACTGATCATACTCGCATTTCCGGATTTGTGTAAAGCTTTGGTTCTTTCATCCCATTCTGCTTGGGGATTCTTTACGAGGCCAACTTAATGGGGATTTTTTATTGGGGAGACCCTGTGGGGATTTGTACAAAGTAGACTCGTTGGGGATTTGCTGGGGGAGACTCTTTGGGGATTTGTAAAAGGGGAGACTCTGTGGGGATTTGTACAAAGAGAGACTCTGTGGGGATATTTTTTTTTTCAAAAGGGAGGCCCTGTGGGGATTTACTTCGAAAGTAAATCAATGACATGATCAGTCGGGTTTGGACTAACGTACCACTGAAGCGGGGTATTTTATTTCTTACTATGGAGCTCCGTGAAACCAATCCTTCCACCTTTCCTTTCCAACACATTTTGGAATCTAGGTTTAAAGCGAAAGGGATTCAAAGAAAAGATAAAACAAAAAGCGGAGAGAGAAAAAAATGAATTTAAAAGAGAAAATGTCCCTTTCGGGATAAGAAAGACTTATCTGAGGCAAACACGCTGACTTTGAGTTAACATGACATGCTTTTTGGACTGGATGCCCGACCTTCAAGAACTTGCACTTCCAACACGAATCTATGTTTTCAAAACCGGGAACCTTGCTAGAACTTTCTGAGGTGGGATCATCTTTTCGGCCGATAATGCCCTTTGCGGGTTTTCGCTAGTCGACCTCTCTCATTTCTCTTCTTATTGTCGCCTGATAGCACTTTTTGCGAGTTTTGCTAAACAAGCTCTCTCATTTTCAATTTCTCTACTCGCGTCGCCTCATGGTGCCCGAAGGTTTTCACCGATAAGACTCTCTCACTTTATTCTTCTCAATTTGATTTCCATCAGATTCCAACAATGTTGTTTTCCACTTTCCTGTCTTTGCCGATTGATCGGAAGGACTTGGACAAGGTTTGGGGTGAAAAGAATTGGGATTGAACTACAACTTTGGAACCTTTTGGGCGGGATCACTGTCGGACCATTATAACTTCTGCCCCAGTTTCACTTTCGGGGAAATTCTTGGATTTTTATTTTGGTGTGACTGAACCCCAAGGAGAGGTTGCCTACGTATCCTTTCGGAATCAAGTCAAACGTAGTTCAGGCAACTTTTGTTTTTGGATTTTCTTTTTATTTTTTCTGCTTTACCCTTCTTCTTTTTTTTTCTTTTTTTTTTTATTTTCATTGCATCCTTTTTTCATTTTATTTTTATTTTATTTTCAATAATATTTTCAGGTTCCAAAGAGGGTAATCAAAGAAGAGTAACTGGCTCAAATGGGTTTGCAAAGGGTTGATAGTGTTTGGGTAGCGAGAATGAAAGCCTTCGTCATCTCAAACTGTGCAAAGACATAGCCTAGACATAGTGCTGCATCTGCTTTCAAGCGGGGTTGGCGTCATTTCTTTCGACGTCGCCCAGATACAAATGCTCTTCTTGGCAATATTTTCCAATGACGTATGGACCCTTCTTCGTCGGTACAATTGCTCGTGACAAACCGCAGTCATTAATGTTAACATTCCGTACGGGTCTAAACCCATTTACTGCCCTCAAACTCTGCTTTAGTGACAGACATTTCCCAACCATGAACCAATTTTCCTTAGTTGTCCCTATTTTCTCAGATTCTTTTATATTTCAAATTTCGACTCATTATTTGAAGTCTGACGGAGTTCTAGGGATCTGGGCATGAAGTCCGCAAGCATGTCATGTTACTTAAAGCTGCATTATCAGAATTGAAGAGAACAACAAAAAAGAAAACATAACAGATCTCTTGACAAAACAAAGTGAGCAATGAAACATGATTTCATTTCTTGGAATTTCGGGAAGATAAAAAAGTTGACATTCAGGAAATTAAAAACAGGAAACTAAAGAAAAACATCTGAGTCACATCCTAGGGGTTGCTCGTGGTGCAGAGAAAGTGGCAGGACAGGTCCATTAGGACTTCCGTTTGATCAAGAATGGCGTAGCCTTCCAGTTTTGAAGCATGGAGCTTGGTCCCATGTACGATACCTCAGCGGTGCTAGTGCCCTCTCCTGGCTGGACCATGTGTGTTTCGCATAGCTTTTTCCCCATCGCCTCACATATTCCTTCACTCTCTTCGAGTAGGAACACCTTATCATCTTCCTCATTACTGTATTTTGGCTTCTGTGGTATGCGTCCAACAACCACTGGCTCGTTCGGCCGAGGTGGTTTAATCGTCCCCCATACCATACAGGCCTGCTTGGATACATCAATTTTCCCTTTTTCTTGCTCCGGGGTTGCCTTGGGCTTCCTTTCTGTATTAGCAATAGCAATTATGGCCTTAAGCACCGGATCAAATTCCTTGTCTTCACAAATCATACCAATTATCGGCCCATTGTTATGGGTGGGCAGCGGATTATCGGTCACATTTGGGACATCTTCGTCTTTCAACACAATCTTCCCTTGTTCCAACAAATTCTCTACGGATTGTTTCAATGTCCAATAGTTGTTGGTGTCGTGCCCTTCTACCCCTGAATGGTATGCACACCTGACACCCTGCTGATATGACGGTGATCCCGGGTTCTGCCCGTTTGGTGGTATGGGCTGCAACAAATTTATCTGGACAAGCTTAGGAAATAGGGTGGAGTAAGGTTCACCGATTGGTGTATAGTTGGGTCTCCTGGGTGGTTCCCGAGGACGGAAATTATTCTGGGAAGGTCGAGGATTGTAATGGTTTTGATGAGGAGGCTGATTTCTAGGATGTGGAGCTTGTCCCCGATTGGCTGGCTGCGGCCGCTGGACGTAAGGCTGGGTGCTCATGACCATGTAAGGCTGAGGAGCATAGGTCACGTTATGGTGGGGGAAATAATGTTGCGGGGTTCTTTCTGGAGAACAAGGCCTGGGATTATGATATTCTCCTGCCTCTGATGCCGCCATGGATGTCTCTTCCTTTTTCTTCCCTCTTGCTACTCCTCCGGTCCCGCTTTGGACGGCTTGGGAGGTTGCCCTTATGGCTGCCTGACTCAAAATTCTACCTATTTTCAAACCATTCTCCACCATCTCCCCGATCTTAATCGCTTCCGCGAAAGGTTTTCCCATGGATGACATCATGTTTTGGAAGTAGTCAGACTCTTGAGCCTGGAGGAAAGTAGTGACCATCTCTATCTCGTCCATGGGAGGTTTTACCTTTGACGCTTGCTCGCGCCATTTGATGGCGTATTCCCTGAAACATTCCGAGGGTTTCTTCTTTAAGTTTGACAAGGCATTTCTGTCTGGTGCGATGTCAATATTATATTGAAACTGCCCTACGAAGTCTCTGGCAAGATCATCCCATATATGCCAACGAGATATGTCCTGGTCCATATACCATTCTGAAGCGATTCCTACCAAACTTTCCCCGAAGTACGCCATCAATAATTCTTCTTTGCCTCCGGCTCCCCGCAGTTGGTTGCAATACTTTTTGAGATGAGCAATGGGGTCGCCGTGCCCGTCGTACTTCTCAAACTTTGGAGTTTTGAAACCCACAGGTAGATGCACGTGAGGGAACATGCATAGATCGGTATAGGAGACGCTCTTCTGTACGCTCAAACCTTGCATGTTTTTCAAATTTTGCTCAAGGCTCCTCATTCTTTTGGCCATCTCATCTTGTTCAGCAATTTGGGGGTTTTGGTCCTGCTTAGGAGCAAACTCGTATTGAGGTTGTTGAGGGGGAGTGTTGGTGATGAACCGAGTTGGTTCTAGTGAGAAGGAGGGTGCTTGAAAGGTGAATGAGAAAGAGTCAAAATTGGGCCCGTGTGTAGTGGGTTGTGCCATGATTGGACAGGGCGGTGCGGTGAAGATGCTTGTAGCAACATCCGTCGTTGACATCCAAGGGCAAGACTCAGATGGTGATCCTACGGAGTGGGCTGAAATAGCCGGGCACCCGAATGGGGTAGCTGGGTAGATTATGGGAATGCTTGAAGTCCCACTTGTTCTGTAGAGCAACTCAGGGAAACCGGGGATAACACTTGGTGGTTCCCTTCCATTATGCCAGTCATCCAACATCTCCATCATGCGGAGCCTCAGGATCCTGTTTTCCTCAGCAGTTGCTGACTCGGAAGTTGGGACGGCCGAGATTGAACTCTCCTCAGAGACAGGAATGGTCGGCAAAGGAATTTCCGAAGACATTGCTATATTCCCCCTCGATCTTGTGAAGTAAGTGTGAATACCCCCTTTTGTCTTAATAATGGGTAACCGAACACTCCCTTTTGACCTCGTGAAATATGAATGCAAGGCCAGACTTCCACCAAACCAACCACCTTTTTTTAAAAAACCTGGAAAGATTCAGCGATAGACGAACGGTTAGCTCGAAACAAATAACAGATAGACAATTTCACGTTGGGGCATGGTGCACCTATACAGTTAAGTGAATTCCTACGTGTTTGCAATGAAAGCATGCATCATTCCGGCTTCTTTTAGGCTCCCATTTACTGTTTATTATTATTATTATTATTATTATTATTTTTCATTATTTGCAGTTAAAAAAAATGTGACCGGATCCGATGAGGATTGCCTACGTATCATGACCTCGCATGAATCAGATCTTGCGTAGTTCGGGATTAACAAGTGCAAAAATAGCGAAACAGGTGTTCATTTTGCATTGTGCTCATCCTGCACATTTATTAAGGTGATTTAAGCAAAAATGATTTGACTCAAAAAATAATTTGACTATATTTTAAAAAGAAAGATCTGATTTTCGAACACGGCCTTTCAGCACTTCGGGGATGAAAGATTTTAAGGCTGTGAGGGTCAACCGATCAAAACTCTAAAAGATGATCGAAAGTGGCCGTTTATGCAAAGTCAGCCTTCCGTCGTCCCTTTCGGGAATATTTGGCCGTTTTTGACAACAACAACATCACTTGATTTATTTATGACCTTTTTTTCAGAATGGTGACCCGACATTGGGAACACGGCCTCACAGAGCCTCGGGGACGAGGATTCCAAGGCTGTTGGGCAAATTGGTCAAAGTTCAAAAATGACCAAAAATGGCTGTTTGTGCAAAGTCAGCCTTCCGGCGTCCCTTTTGGGAACATTCGGCTATTCTTGACAAAACGGCAACACCCGACTCATTTATGATGAGGTTAAAATTCTGACACTTTGGCTATTTCTAAAAAAGGGGAGGTTGAACCCGATGAGGGTTGTCTACGTATCTCATACCCTGTGAGAATCAAACCGGCGTAGTTCGGTCCATCGGCTATTTTTTTTTTTTTGAAATACAACAATTTTTAAAGAAAAAAGCAAGAATATATCTTTTTTGGACTTTTATATATTATTATTATTTTTTTATTTTTCTTTCAAAAAGAGATAAAGAAAATATTCTTAAGGACTGCTAAATAGCATTTTTTTTTGGATTTTTTAAATAAATCAAACTAAAAGACAAATTTTATTTTTTTAGAAAATACCGGTGAGGTTTTGATATTACTTGGACATTGGTTTTATTTTTTCCAAAAATAAGTAATTATCTCCCTACACTGCTATTTTTCTTCCCTTTTTAAGTTTTTTTTTAGGAACCGGTCAACATGCAGATCCGAAGCAAATAAATGCGCAAAACAAACGGGATGCAGCAGGATGGTCTTTTCATTTCAGGTTGCCTGTCCTAGACGGACCCAACCCCTGTGTTGAGTCCCCTATGTCAAATGCAACATGATGCAAATAAGCGTTCCTACTAGGGATCCGGCATGAGGTTTTGTTATACTAGGTTTATAACCTGGGTATATGTTCTAGACTGTGTACCCGAGCGGACAACTCGAGTCGAGGAGGGGCAACTTACCGGGAACCAAAAGGCCATCCGGCTTCGTAACTTATCTGTCCTCTTTCTTATTTCAGGTATTGACACTAACAGAATAGGGAGCCTCGACCAGCGAGCTTCTCCCCGGAGGTAAGAAGAGAAGGGTTTCGGCATAGTTTATATACAGTTCAGATAATATCAAAGCGGTAAAAGACAACATTTAGCACGTTATGCCAAAACATGTAATAAAGATCAGATAATAAAGCCAAATATAACAATTATTCTAAGCTCGAATTCTTGAACCCTGAACTAACGTTCTGGGTTCTATTTCCCCAGCGGAGTCGCCAGAGCTGTCACACCTCCTTTTTGCGCCCGGCCCCGAAGGGTTAAATGCGCAAGGGAGTTTTTCCAATTTAAGTGACAATATTCGAAATGGGATTATTTATTTAATTCAGAGTCGCCACTTAGGAAAGGTTTGGTTTTTGGTGTCCCAAGTCACCGGTTTATCTTGAATCCCAAATCGAGGAAATTTTTCGACTTTTCCGAATGAAGTCTGCGAACCAGAAATTCTAAGTAACCCTGAACTAACGTTCTGGGTTCTATTTCCCCAGCGGAGTCGTCAGAGCTGTCACACCTCCTTTTTGCGCCCGACCCCGAAGGGTTAAATGCGCGAGGGGAGTTTTTCCAATTTAAGTGACAATATTCGAAATGGGATTATTTATTTAATTCAGAGTCGCCACTTGGGAAAGGTTTGGTTTTTGGTGTCCCAAGTCACCGGTTTATCTTGAATCCCAAATCGAGAAATTTTTTTGACTTTTCCGAATGAAGTCTGCGAACCAGAAATTCTAAGTAAGGAATTTTGTTGACCCGAGGGAAGGTGTCAGGCACCCTCGAATCCCGTGGTTCTAGCACGGTCGCTTAAATTGTTGTAATGGCTAAATATCTGATTTAAATACATGTTGTGACTTATGTGCTTTTATTGAATTTAAAAACCACTTTTATTATTATCATTTTTATTTTTTTATAGAATTGCAACGTCGTGAAAATGCATTTCGAACCACGTCACAATCAATGCACCCGTAGTTGTTAACACACTTCGACTTCGTTGAGATTTGGATTTGGGTCACATCAATGTGCACCCGAGTTTAAGAATGTAATTTGATTAAGTCGCGCCTAAAGAGTCTAACGCGTTATTATCCTTGGGGAAGGCAGTGAAATTCACTAGACAGTCCATCCCAAATCCTATGTGTTTATTATGATCAATTATTGAGGGCCCCGCAATTTGCATTTTTTATTTGGCGAGACTCGTCTCATTATTTTAGAAGGGGTATCCTAAAGTGACTACATTTATACTATGTTCGTCTCTAAAAAAATAGAAGAAAGAAGATACATGCTAATTCAATTGCCTTCTTTGGCTAAATCCGGATTCCTGTTAATCATCTGATTAATTATTTACAAGGTGAAGAATGTTGTACCTCATGGAACATACTTTTAATTTGATAAAAGGAATTACATACGAGATTGATGAAATGCCACCCTTACTCCAAACACTCCTTAAGCTAAATTTAAATTAACTCATTTAAACAGGATTAATAGAATTCCTTATTAAAGGATGCTACTAATGGTATTCAAAACTCGTCTTATAAACTGCCTAATAAAGTTGAAACTCGAGAATCTAAAACTGTATTGTATTTGGCGAGATTTAAAAACCGTCCACCCTACATATTCAAAGCATGATGGAGAACGAGTTTGAATTAACAATCATACTAAATGGTTGCATATTCCATGAGTTATAGTTACATCCTATATACCACTAAACGAATCACATATCGCGGTTTTAGATCAGCATAAACTTCAATTAAGTACAAACTTACTAATGTATTCTCTACAAACTAAAATTTACACGACTTAACAACATTTATAAAAACTGTAAGTAAAACAACAGATGATTATAATTCCTTCAGATCTTTCAATTCATGCTTTTCATTGTTACATCAGTTACACCAATGTGGGACTCGAAATGTGTACCTGGGAAAATGCTTACAATGAAGAAGCAGGAGAGTCAGTAGAGCAGTAGTGTAAACGAACAGCAGCAGTAACAGATAAGTAGCAGCAGAACAGGTTCCAGTGCAAGATGCAACTATAGCCGATGGAAAAAAGTAGCAAAATGACAGCAGCAAGCAGTGGAGTAGAATCAGAACTCCAGACAGACCAAATCCAGAAATAAACCAATGAAACACACAACCAGTAAACTCAATTGGGACTTGGAAAGATCAGTATTGATTAAAACAGGTCGAAACAAGTGAAATCAAGACAAACAATGGGAAGAACAGTTTCTGATTTTGTCTGTGTGATTTCTATCTCTCCTCCTCTATCTATCTGTGTGTTTTCTCTAACTGTCTCCTGTATATATGCTTCTCTCAATGTGTATCTGTATATGCCTGTCTATCTCTTTGTATCCTCCTCTCCAAAAATGTTCTGTATCTCTATCTCAATTGTCCCGCCTCCTCTCAAAAAATCTTTTCTCCCCCCTTTCTAAGTGACAGCTCCTCCCTCTTTATACCTCAACATCAGGCCAATTTACAGCCTGTTAAATCAATCAGAAACCCCTCCTTTTCTGCTGTTTTTCCACTCAAACATTTAAAAGTAGAAACCCTCCCATGAGATTCCCTGACAGCCCTTTTATCACCTTATTAAACTAAAACCAGATATGGGCAGCAAGAATATAATCTGACAGCACATGCTGTCCAATTATTTTAATTCCTAAAAGGCCTTAATGCACATGTTATCCACAAGTTCACATGCCCTTAATTCAGAATTTAAAAACTGAACTAAGACTATAACCCAAACCATAAGTGTTTCTGAGTCATATTGAACAACTAACAAAGCTATACTTAGTTTCTAATTGAATTCAAACAGGATTTCAGCAGGAAACAAAACAACATGGATCGGATTATTGCTATTCAAAACCGAATTAGTTGACGACATCTATCGAATCGACTACGCGAATCATAACACATACAATCGAAGCCACTGATCAGAATTCAAAAGTATCAAACATGTAATTCAAATTTTACTGACCAAACAAAATTGTCTTGGAAACTAATCAATCGACCAAATTTAATTTCAGTCGATCACGCAGTTTACACACATACACACGGTCAGTAAATGGAGAAAAACTTGGCCAAATACAGAGGTCCAGGCCAGGTGGACAAAAACAGTCGACAAACAATTCAAAAATAAAATCAACTAAACATTTGGGGCAATAAACAGACATTTAACTACAACAAAACACATGAACTGATAAAAAAAAGGAAAGCAAAATACCTTAAAATCTTGAAAAATCAGCAAACCCTAGCTCGGATTTGAATCGACCTTTCTTGGGGTTGAACGGACTTTAATCGAAGTGTTCTCAACTGAGAACACTTCGATTAAGGTCCATTAGACCCTAATCATTTGGTTCAAACGGACACATATCGGGCTCAGGGTTTCTAGGGTTCCTAAGGGGCAGATTTGGGATTTGTGTTTCCCTGGTTAGATTCGGACCAAACCAAACATGGTTTGGTCACGAGGGAGGTCAGGGGAGTGCCCGATATGAACCTGGGGTGGTTTGGGTGTAGATCGAGCTTTGCTCGAATCTTCAAATGAAGATTCGAGAACCTAGGCGTTGATTCGAGGCAAAGGGACAACAGATCCATGTTCAGGGTGGTGAGGCGGTCCTAGGGTGTTGAGGTGGTGGTCACCGGCGTCCATGCCTCCGGGTTTATGGTGAGGGAAAAGGGGGCGGCTCTAGGGTTCTGAGGGACTGGGTCTGTGGTGAGGATGACCTAAGGGCGGGGTGTTTGGATAGGGGGCAGGGTACAATATGGAGGCTTTTATATGGGGTGGATGGTTGGGTCTTGGCCGTTAGATCACTCGAGATCAACGGCCTGGATCCAAAGGTTAATCCAAACGGTGTCGTTTGGTTTAGTATTAGGATCGGGTAGGTCCGGGGTTGAACGGGTCAGGTAATGGGATTATGGGTGAAAGATCTGGACCGTTAGATCAATTTGGTTTGATGGCCGAGATGGATTGGCCTTGGAACGACGTAGTTTTGGTGTCAAACTACGTCGTTTTGGAGGCCTGGGGATGGGTCTGTTGGACTGGTTGTCTTGGGCTGCTCTTTTTTGGGCCTCAGCTTTTTAAATGGGAAGCAAGCCCAATCCTAATTTTGACCAATTTTGCACTCTTTTCTTTTATTTCTCATTTTAAAACACAAAAACTAATTAAACAAAATTAAAACCCATTAATTAACACTTAATACAATTATTATACACATATTCGAATATTTAAAATAGGTAAAATCACACCAAGGCAACAAATAGGACAAACGATGCTTATTTTGTGATTTTCCTTTTAATAACCGGACACATTTTTTTGTATTTTGTTTGATAAAAACTAAAAATGGACAAGATTACAAATAACTAAACAAAATTGCCACGTAAAATCCAAAAATTGTACAGCAAGACCATTTGCTATTATTTTTTATTTCTTTTGGAGTGATTATCGCGTAAACAAAAATCACGTGCTCACAGGATTTAATTTAAATTTGGCCCAAATTTTATTTCCTCTCTTTTATTAACTCTTTTTTCTTTTCTTTTATTCTTTTTCTTTCAAAAATTAAAACTCAAAAATCTTAAATTAAATTATAAAACACCAAATTAACTTAAAACTACTAATTAACTCTAACTAATATTTATCACAAATAATTAAATGCCAAATTAAAAGAAAATCACACAATTTGACTAAAATTACAAAAATATGTTATTATTTTTTTGAATTTTCATTTTTGTAAAACACCTAATTATTAATTAATTCCAAAAAATGTAAAAATCAAATCTTAAATGTCAATGCTATATTTTTGTATTTTTAATGTATTAATAAAATTAAACTTGCCCACAAATATATGCAAACAATCAGGAAAATCGCACAGTAATTCCTAGAATAACACATAATTAAAGAAAAGACCGAATTTTGGGAATTCTTTTGGAGTAATTTGTGTGAGGCAAAAATCACGTGCTCACAACTCTGTTTTGACATCTTAAATGATATTTTGAGCTGAGCATCATATTTTACTGTGCCCGAGTGGCTTTTAGAGATTTCTGACTGAGTAGGGCCGATGACATGCGTTGTGAGGTTAATATGGGATCGGGCTGCGTGTCGCAGCGATAATGTGTTGATTCATGATGATGAGGTAGAGGGCCTGAGTTGTACGCCACAAGGTGGCTTTACATGAGGCCGAGAACCTATTTGATTATGCCACGAGATGGCTTGTTATTGCGCTTGGACCGTAAGGGGCCCCTCCCGGAGTCTGTACACCCCTAGTGAGCGTGTGTACCCAGTTTGTGATGTGATATAGCCCGAGGGGCTGGCGTTGTTTCATGTTATTGCCCAAGGGGCTGATATGAGTGATTGTGAGATAGCCCGAGGGGCTGGTTCTGTTGGTCTTTTGCCCGAGGGGCTGATTTTATGTGTTTATATTTTCTCACTATTTTTCATTCATTCTTTTAACTGTTAAAAGATGTTTTAAAGAAGCTTATATGGAACTAAGGTGTTATTACAAGTTTTCACTATTTCATTGCATTGTATTGGTTGTACACTGCCTCTTTGTAGCATTTTGCTGTGATTTACGTGTTTTCATATCGCTCAGCTGCCTTTACTTTTATTACTCACTGAGTTGGCGTACTCACATTACTCCCTGCACTCTGTGTGCAGATTCAGGAGCCTCGGGTCCTGCTATTGAGGGTTGATTGCTTCCAACAGACTGTTCGGAGTTCACTAGGTAGCTGCTCGGCGTTCGCAGACCAGTGCTTCTCCTTCCTATCTCTATTTTCATTTGTATGGATTTGTAGTAGACTTTGTAGTCTCTTCCTACTCTTAAACGGATGTTTAGATGCTCATGACTGGTGACACCTTGATGTCGAACTGTGTTTATTTCCGCACTTGTTTTATTTCACTCTATTTTTGGGATTTATTACTCATTAATGACTTAAATTGAATTATTATAATTGTTTAAATGGATTGGGAAATTGTGTCGGCTGGCCTTATTCCACGATAGGCGCCATCACGACCGGGTCCGGGTTTAGGATCATGACATTGGGTCACTATTATTCTTTTTCAACTGAGAGTAAGCATCAAAAGGAGTGCTCACATATGTGACATTAAAATATTCAAACTTCTTAAGAAGTCTCTCTACATAATGTTCTTGAGACAACATTATTCCATCTTCACTCCTTATAACTTTAACTCCCAATATTGTACAGATCTTTCATATCAAAATTAGCAGACATAAATAATTTTGTACTTTGCACAATATTGAAATTTGTACCAAATATAAGCATGTCATCAACATACAGACATATTATCACATATTCATTGTCTACCACTTTAGTATAAACACATTTATCCACCTCCACTGAAGAAAAACTGTCTCTCACTAAGACTTGTTCAAATTTCTCATACCATTGCTTATGAGCTTGTTTAAGGTCATAAAGAGATTTAATTAATTTACAAACTTTATTTTCTTGTCCAGGAATGACACAGCCTTTAGGTTGAACCATATAAATTTCTTCTTCTAAATCACCATTCAAAAAAGCAGTTTTGACATCCATTTGGTGGATAAAAAGCTTACAGATTGAAGCTAAGGCGACTAAAACTCGAATAGAAGAAATTCTAGTCACTGGTGCAAATGTATCAAAATAATCTATATCTTGTTTTTGAAAAAATCCTTTTGCTACTAACCGAGCTTTATATTTATATTAAGATCCATCAGGATTAAATTTCTTTTTGAAAATCCATTTACAACCAATAGGCTTTGCACCAAGAGGTAAATCAGTTAAAATCTATGTATTATTTTTCAAAATAGAATCGATTTCAACTTTTATTGTCTCTTTCCAATAATTAGCTTCTAAAGAAGATATAGCTTCAAAATAATTTGATGGTTCATTATCGATAAGAAAAGTCTGAAAATCATTTTCATAAGAAAAATATTCTTTCCTAGGCCTTTTTCTCCTTCTCAGTTCCTCATTAGAGATAATTTCACTATTTGTTTCAACAGGTGTATGAGAAATTTTTTCAGACAGTGGATAAATATGTTCAAAAAATTCAGCATTCTTTGTCTCAATTATAGTATTGCAATCAAGCACATCACTTTTTAAAATAAGAAATCTATATGCAACACTATGTTCAGCATATCCAATAAGCATACAATCAACAGTTTTAGAACCTATTTTTCTCTTTTTAGGTTCAGGCAAAAGAACTTTAGCAAGGCACCCCACACTTTTAAATATTTCAAGTTAGGTTTATAACCCTTCCATAATTCATAAGGAGTTTTTGCCGGTTCTTCTATGCGGTATTTTATTTTGTAAGTGACATGCAGATAAAATAGCTTCACTCCACAAATTATCAGGAGCATTAAACTAACTAACATAGAGTTCATCATCTCTTTCAATGTTCTATTTTTTCTTTCAGCTATTCCATTTAACTCAGGTGAATAAGGCTAAGTTACTTATGAATAATTCCATTATTTTCACAAAATTCATTCAAAGATAAATATTCTCCACCTCTATCATATCTAATTCTCTTGATTTTTCTACTAAGTTGATTTTCAAACTCAGTTTTATAAGAAATAAAAGCATTAAAAGCATCATCTTTATTTCTAAGCAGATACAACTTAGTATATCTAGAAAAATCATCAATAAAAGTCACATAATATCTTTTACCACCTCTAGTCATAGTCTGCTTTAAATCGCCTAGATTAGTGTGAATCAAAGATAATAATTCAGTTTCTCTATTTACAGAAAAACAAATCTTTTTAGTACTTTTAGCTTCAGCACATATTTCACACTTGTTAATATTATTTGTGTCTAAATCAGATATTAATCCCAGCGACTGCATTTTCTTTATATACGTGACATTAACATGTCCTAGTCTAGCATGCCACAAAGAAATTGACTCAACCATATAAGTAGAATAAATCATGGTTACAATATCCATTACCCACAAAAATATCATTTTTGGTCAATACGACCTCATTATTTTCAAATGAAATCTTTACTCCAACTTTTCCTAATAATCCCACAGAAATCAAATTGGTTTGGATATTAGGAACATGCAATACATCACTCAATGCTAGAGTTTTACCAGATGTGAGTTTGAGAAAATGTTTTCCTTTGTTAAGAACACGAGTTGTTCTTGAGTTACCAAGATAAATAGTTTCTTCTCCTTCCTCAACTTGCTGTAAAACAAAAATTCATTTTTGTTTGCAAAAATGTACCTAGTAGCACCAGAGTCTATCACCCAATCTCTCACATTGGCCACATTATTTATTTGGAAAATGACCGCAACAACTATATTATCCGCTTTAGTCAAATTTAATTTTGACTTAGCGAGATTGACATTTATCCCAACTCTTCTATCGCATTGAGGTGCATTTTTCTTGAAGGTTTAAATATTAGCATTGGATATGTAACTATGTCTATTCACATACCTGTGTTTTGACATTAGTGTTTGCCAAAGTTGTGGATGCAATAACGTATTTGCAACACCATGAATATCTGGCAGGACAGCTGGAACAGTAGCAACAGAGATAATACCAAAATTGGTAGCACCATCAAAAAATTTCGCAGTAGTACTACTTGTCATAGTTTCTTAGATTCTAGGTAAATGACACAGAAAAAAGACAATAATAATACTGCAATAATATTATTTGTAAGAGGATACACGGATTGACTTGAGTCGTGCTGAGCACCGTCCTAAGAAACTATTTCAATGTAAAATGTTTCCCCAGGATTAAACAAGTCCATCTCTAATTTATTTAGAGGATACATGAGTCAGCAAAATATTAAATATTACAAACCAAGCTATATAAAAGGGGAGACACGAGAAATTAAACTACCAAAAAGAAAGATAACAAAGGTAAGGTGGAGAATAAAAAAATTTAGAAGGAAAGAAGAAGAATGATTTCTTTGTCTTGCTAATGATTATTGATGAGAAAGGAGTGATTGGTAATGGCTATTTATAGCCTCATTAGCATGAAGACTTGTTGTGCATGGCAAGAAAGTGGCTGATGGAATTTGCCACTTTACCAAGGCATTTTGCCACCTTTCTAATGGCTTCTAGAAGGGATGCCACTTGGCTTTGATTATGACAATTGTCAACAGTCTTTAAAATATTGCCACACTTCAAAAATATCATGGATCTATTCAACATGTTTTGTCTACTACTTCTTGCTGTTATTGAGACATTAGGGCCTAATCGATAATCTCGTGGCAAATTCTCTTGAATTTGGCTATATGATGAATAAGAAGAAGGTGATGATATAACAACAAGATATGCTCTTGTTATTGCATCATTTTCGCCTTCGATTTTTGGGAATTGAAGGTCTTGGAATTGAGTTATGATTGGAGTGGCCTCTGTTTGTAGTGACTTTGTTACATAAGATGTGTTTGTAACATTATTGAAATGAAGTGAAGAATATTCAGGACTATCGATAGATACTGACCTAAGTGATGATGAAGAAAATGAGTGTTTGTTTTGATCAGTCATCTCTGTTTCCAAGTTAATTTGTAAGTTAAAAGTGGTATTTTTATATCAATATCTTTAGAAATAAAAAATAGATTTTTGTGAATTGAGTTGACTGATATAGTAGACTTGGTAGTTAGAATGATGAATGTTTGTTAATTAGAGCCATAGAGACTTTTAAGTGCTACCGTTTAAACTATATACACTAACGGTATAAGAAATATTGTACATAATTAGGTTACTTATTAAGCAAATATGAGTAAATCTCTTGATAAATACTAATTGACAATATGACAAAATTGGTAACAGACGATCACATGTTAAAATTACTCATAATGTAAAAAAATCTTATAATATTTGTGTATAAATTAAATCTTAAATAATTCTCTAACAGCAAGGCAAAAGAGTAAATTTAAAAAAACAGTGGACAGAAGTGCAGCCAGCTAATAGTGTGGGAAAGTAGTGGTCAAAGTCAACAGTCATTTTGATTCTAGTCAAATTCTAATTATTTTCTTTCTTTGTTCCCCACATTATGTGATCCTAAAGAAAATCTCATACTTTGGGTGATCCTATGAATTTTGACAAATTAAATCTTAAAACTTGTTTGGTTTATTTCAATGGCCCCTTTGTGAACATAGAAGATTTTGTTCATATAATAAGAAAATCTCACTCTCTGTGGTCCTTGATAATACCATTGTTTCTTATACATGTGAACTCTATACACTAATCTCTAAGAAGAACTCTTGGAACTTTCTCTGCAGTCCGGTGTACAAAACATCCTAAATTTACGCATGGTCTGGAGAAGAGCCGCACCCCTAAGGGTGTGATATATGTAGCTTACTCTAATGCAAGCATTAGTGACTACTTCTAGGGGTGTATAAGGAAAACCGATAAACCACACCAAACCGATAATCCGGTCAAACCGGGGAAAAATTCGATTATGGGTTAGTTTGATTTGGTTTGTTGTTGGGAAAAAACCGACTATAATTGATTTGGTTTGTTTTAACTAAAAAAAAGTCAAACCGAAACCAAACCAACCCGACATTATATTTATACAATTTTGTAAAATATTTTATGCATATAAATATTTGTTGTAATATAATTTATAAATATTTTTTAAACTTGTTCAAGTTTTATCTTTAAACATATTATTTAAAGTTTGGACTTAACATTCTTGAATGGTCTAATAAATTTTATAGCCCATAAAAGTATTAAGTCAAATAAAGTTCAAATCAATACTAATGCTAATAAAGGAAATTCAATTCAACTCTAAAAATGACAATATTGTTGAATATCTGCTTTTTAGTCTTGCATTGGTTTACAACAAAAATGCATAACCTAGTTTATCTTTTTCTTTAGTGCTTAGTTGTGTAATTAATTAGTACTTATTAGATGTACGTATTTTAGTTAATTTTTATTATGGCATATTAAATAGTAATATTTTCTTTATGCGATTTTATTATCATTTTTATGCATATTTTAGTACAATGCTTTGACCCATCTCATATTATTGTATTATTTTCTTGAAAAATACATCATGTAGTTGTATCCTATTAGGACTAAAGAAATAATTGGAGCACAAGTTACGTATTTTGTGCTATGAAGACTTTACCGGAAAGAAACCCGAAAATCTTAGAAAAATCAAAAAATTCGAGAAAAACCGAGATTGAAAAACCTGACTTTATTGGTTTGGTATGGGTTACAGATTAAAAACTTCGACACTATTGGTTTGATTTGGTAATTAAAAAATTCGAATCAACCCGACCTATGTACACCCATAGCTGCTTCCACGGTTTGAACTCGTGACCTAAAGGTCACACGGAGGCAACTTTACTGTTGTTCCAAGGATTCCCTTCAAATTAGTAAAAGAAGAATTCTAAGAACAAATTAGTAAAAAGAGTAAAGAAGCGCTTTTGCTCATAACCCCCTTGAAATCAAATTCAAAGTTCACCTTCTGTAGGGTCATGACTCATTTGAGGGGAATGGCGCGGAATGGCCAGTTTTTAGTCGGTATTCAAAGATTAGCTTCATTTGAATATAATTAACAAATAGTCAGTTTTTAATATAGAAATAGAATTTGGACAAAAATATTCACAGTTAAAACACCAAAAAATTTCTAGCACAATATGCTTGAGTTCGAAACTTTAACACTATGCTGGAGTTGAACTCCGTAGATGTGAAACTCCACCACATTGTGATGGAGTTTTAAACTTTTATATGACTCTCACGGTATGATATTTCGAACTCAAGGACGGAATTATAGATCAACGAACCCAAAGACTCTTTCCTTAAAATCTAAATTATTGAATTACGAGCTTCAAGACTCTTTTCCTATTCAGAGCCGTCTCAAAAAGATTGGGGGTCTAAAGCCAAATTTCAGAGAGAGGCATAATTATGTTCATTAAAGTTTAGACAAATGAAAACTCTGGTTTTCGAGGTTTGCATATAATACAATGGTCGCTCAACAGGGCCTCTCAACAAGATTGGGGGCCTAAAGTCAAATTTCAGAGGGAGGCCCTAAGTAAGGATATCAACAACAAATTTGCAATAAAAAGCATGAAATAAAGGTAGAATAATAAAATAGGCTCAAGAATTTGATAAATTGATATACTACAACAACATACCTAGTGAAAATCCACTAATTAAAGTGGGGTTTGTGGAGGTAGAGGACCTTACCTCCACCTTGAGAGGTAGATAGGTTGTTTCCGAAAGACCCTTGATTCAAGAAAATGCATGAAAAAAAAGTCAGATAAGGACAATCAATTCAATGCAGTATGAAAATGGAAGTAACGAAAGCGGATAAGTCATGATAAAGCATTCTAAAAAGGAGCAGTAGCTATCACAGATAAATAAGATAATCGAAATACAAGAAACAATAGATAGTAGGAAAAATCAAAGGGTAAGAAACTATACAACAAGTGTGACGACCCGGCCAGTCGTCTTATGAGTTACCACTCTGTTTCCCCATTTCTACTTCTTATTGCTTTGTCTATCGGATATATATGTGATCGGGTTGGTTGGCTCGGGTTCGGAAAGGATTTGGTAAGGTTTGAGACACTTAGACTCTTTTGAGGAAGCTTAAGTTGGAAAAGTCAACCGAATGTTGACCTATGTGTTAGAGGACTCAGATGTGAGTTCCGATGGTTCGGATAGCTTCAGGAGGTTATTTGGGACTTAGGAGCATGATCGAAATATGTTTTGGATGTCCGGAGTAGATTAAGGCTTGAATTGGCGAAATTGGATTTTTGGCTTTTTTCGGTTGATAGGGGAGATTTTGATATAGGGGTCAGAATGGAATTCCAGGAGTTGCAGTAGCTCCTTTGTGTCATTTTGGATGTGTGTGCAAAATTTCAGGTCATTCGGACGCGGTTTGGGATATTTTTTGATCAAAAGCGTAATTCGATAGATTTTGGAAACTTAGGCATGAATCTGATGTGTTTTGGTTGATTCGATGTTGTTTGAGGTGTTTTGAAGATTGGTACGAGTTTGAATAAGGTTATGGGATATGTTTGTGCTTTTGATTGGGGTCCCGAGGTCCCCGGAGTGATTTCAGATGGTTGACGGAGAGTTTGGGAGTTTGGTGAAGCTGCAGATTTTTCTATTCTGTTGTTTCCGCACCTGCGAATTGGGGGCCGCAGGTGCGACGCCGCAGATGCAGAATTCCAGGCGTAGAAGCGGAAATAGGCTGAGAATGCTATGACCGTAGAAGCGGTTGAGGAGCCGCACCTGCGATGGCGCTGGTGCGGGCAATGCATCGCAAATGTAATTTTTGCCGCTTAAGTGAAAACCGCAGAAGCGGGATTTTGGCCGCAGATGCGAAATCCCTGGGCCAAAAGGTATAAATTATTTCCTTAACGATTTTTGAGCTATTCCACCATTGCTAAGTCGGTTTTTGGAGCTTTTTGGGCAATTTGAAGAAGGATTTCAAGGGGGTTTCATTGAGGTAAGGATTTTGGACCTAAAACTCATTTTTTGGTATTATTTCACGGATTAGAGCTAAAATTAATGGAATTTAAAGGTTAAAATTGGGGAAACTAGGGCTTGGTATTGGAGACCTAGACTTGAGGATTTGAGGGACCATTTGTGGTCGGATTTTGGTACTTTTGATATGTATGAACTCATGGGAAAATAAGAAATCTATTAATGTAAATTTTATTGAATTTTGTGACGTGGGCCAGGGGGTCAGGTTTTGGTAATTTCGAGATTTGTGTTGCAAATTGATTATTTTCGCATGAGCTTCGTTCCCTTAGCATATTTTGACGTTGTGATTCTGATTTTTGGACAGATTTGACGTGAGTTGAGGCCGATTCGAGTGACAAAGGCATCACGGGATAGATTTTGGACCGGATTGAGGTGAGTAATGATTGTAAATGTTGTTATGAGGGTATGAAACCCCGGATTGCATATCGTTGTGCTATATTGAGGTGACACACAAGCTAGATGACGAGCGTGGGGTCGTGCACTATTGGGGATTGTGACTTAGCCCATCCTGAATGATTGTTTTACTGCATATTTGAATGAAAATTATTTACTATCATCATGTTTTGGGCTGAATGCCATATTTGGGCCTCGTGCCAGCTATTTGAACCCTTATGGGATTTTTATTGATATTTCCTCACTGTTTTGACTTTATACTTGAACTCAGTCATGCTATTTTTCACTGTTTTCATAACTCAACCATGTTTACTCTGCTTTAACACTTAAATGAGATTTTAAATAATATTTTGGGCTAAGCACCATGTGTTTACTGTTGCCCGAGTGGCTTGTGAGATTCTGACTGAGTTAGGCCGAGGGCCTATGTTGTGAGGAAACACTGAATATGATTATGAGGCCGAGGGCCTGAGATTTGTACGCCATGAGGTGGCTTGCGGATATGAGGCCAAAAGTCTATGTGATTATGCCACGAGATGGCTTGATATTGCGCTTGGGTCGTAAGGGGCCCTTCCAGGTGTCTGTACATCCCCAATGAGTGCGGGTATCCATTGTGATGTGAGATATAGCCCGAGGGGCTGGTTATTGTTCCATGTGTTGCCTGAGGGGCTGATTCTGTTGGTATTGTGCTCGAGGGGCGTTTCTTTATGTGTTTACCTTTTCTAGTTACTTGTCTTTTACTTGCTTTAAAAAGGCATTTTAAGAAGCTTAAACGGACTAAAGTAACTTTGCATATTTTCACTGTTTTATTACTTTTACTAGTTTTACTGTTTCCTTATAGTCTATGATGTGCCTTACGTGATTTCTTATTACTTAGTCTATATTTATTATTATTACTCACTGAGTTGGAGTACTCATTTTACTCCATGCAACTCATGTGCAGATTCAGACGCTTCAGGTCCTGCTAGCGAGTGTTGATCCTTCCAGCTCAGGCGGATTCAGAGATTCTCTAGGTAGATGCCGTCGTTCGCAGCCCAGAGCTTCTTCCCTTATCTTATTTTCTCTATTTTAGCTCTGTATTAGACTATGTAGACTCTTCAGACTTGTAGTATATTGATAGATGCTCATGACTGATAACACCCCGATGTCATTGTATTATCTTAATTGCTTAAAGGGAATTGGGAATGTGTCGGTTGGCCTTGTCTTCACGAGAGACGCCATCACGACCGGGTATGGGTTTAGGGTCGTGACAAGTTGGTATCAAAGCCTAGGTTACATAGGTCTTACGAGTCATGAGCAGGTTTAGTAGAGTCTCATTGATCGGTACAGAGACGCCTGTATTTATCCTCGAGAGGCTGCAGAACCTTTAGGAAAAACTTCATATTCTTGAAATTCTTGTCGTGTGAATTTGTTGATCCGAGTACTAAACTTTTATTATTTTATTCTCTCACAGATGGTGAGGACACGCGCTACCGGTCAGGATGGATGACCACCAGTACCACCAACTGTGGCCACTAGAGGCCGAGGACACGGTCGTGGTCGCGGTAGGGGCAGAGGTATGGCCCGCACAACAGCTAGGGCAGCACCTGCAGATCCACCAGCCGCCCCAGTTCAAGATTAGGTCCCAGTTGTGGATGCTCCAGCAGCACCAGCTCAGGCACCAGCTGTGCCCATTGTGATTTCGGGTCTTTAGGAGGCCTTGGCTCAAATTCTATCAGTTTGCATTGGCCTAGCCCAGGCGGTCTCAGTTACTATAACCACAGCTACTTCTCAAGCCGGGGGAGACACTTAAACTCCCGCCGCTCGCACACCTAAGCAGGTCGTGCATGGACTTCAGACACCGGGGGCACATCCAGCCCAGCTGGTTACAACTGCTTAGGACTATGTAGTTCCTGCCATGTTAGAGGACGAGCAGCGCAGGTTGGAGAGGTTTGGTAGACTTCAGCCTCCGACCTTCAGTGATGCAGAGGGCGAGAATGCCCAGGGTTTCTTGGATAAGTGTCAGAGGATGCTTCATACAGTAGGTATTCTGGAGACCAGCGGGGTCGCTTTCACTACTTATCAGTTTTTTGGAGCTGCCTTCACTTGGTGGGAGGCTTTTAAGAGGCGTAGGCCTGTTGGTGCAACACCCCTTATGTGGCAGCAGTTCTCCGTTCTCTTTCTGGAGAAGTATGTGCCGCAGTCTCGCAGAGAGGAGCTGCGCAGGCAGTTTGAGTGGTTGCATCAGGGAGAGATGACTGTGACGCAGTATGAGATGAGGTTCTCTGAGTTAGCTCGGCATGCTATTTGGTTGGTTCCGACAGATAGAGAGAGGATTAGAAGGTTTGTTGATGGCCTCACTTATCAGCTTCGTATTCTCAAAATAAGAGAGAGGGTGACTGGTGCTACTTTTGAGGAGGTTGTAGACATTGCTCATGAGATTGAGTCAGTTCGTCGCTAGGAGCGAGAGGAGAGGGAGGCCAAGAGGCCTTGAGGATCTGGTAGTTATAGCAGTGCTCCTACGAGAGGTCAGTTTCAGCACGGTAGAGGCCATCCATTCAGGCATGCTTAGCCAGCTCGCCCTAGTTATCATGGGGCATCATCGGGTCATGGTTCTCACAGTTCTCATCAGGGCCAGTCATCACTTAGTGCCCTTCTAGCTCAGAGTTCATCCCGTGCTCCATCAGTCCAGGGCTCTTCTATGCCAGACGCATCTGCTAGTCATTCTGGTGCTAGGGGTACCCTTCAGTCCCCGTCTCCAGCACCCGAGAGTTGCTATGAGTGTGGAGAGATGGGTCATATGTGGAGGCAGTGTCCTCGTCATCTTGCAGGTTCATCTCAGCAGAGGAGTCAGCCATCGACTTCAGCACTAGTTGCTTCATCACCACCCGCCCAGCCAGCTAGGGGTGGAGGTCAGTCAGCTAGGGGTCGTCCTAGAGAGGGAGGTCAATCAGGTGGCAGTTAGGCCAGTTTCTATGCACTTCCACCTAGACTCGATGCTATTGCTTCCGATGCTATTATTACAGGTATTGTCTCAGTCTGCCACAGAGATGCTTCTGTATGATTTGATCTCGGTTCCACCTTTTCTTATGTATCATCATACTTTGCTCGTTATTTGGATACGCCCCGTGAGTCTCTTGTTTCACCTATTCATGTATCTACTCTGGTGGGCGATACTATTGTTGCAGACCGTGTGTACCGGTCGTGTGTGGTGACTATTGGGGGTCTGGAGACCCAAGTGGATCTTTTATTATTGTGTATGGTGGATTTAAATGTCATTTTGGTCATGGATTGGCTATCTCCGTGTTGTGCTATTCTGGACTGTCATGCTAAGACAGTACATTGGCTATACCGGGTGTGCCACAAATTGAATGGCGAGATTTGACTGATTATGTTCCCAGTAGGGTAATTTCATTCTTGAAGGCCCAGCGTATGGTTGGGAAGGGTTGTCTTCGTATCTAGCCTTTGTGAGGGATGTCGGTGCAAAGACTCCTAGTATTGATTATGTTCTAGTTGTGAGGGATTTTCCCGATATGTTTCCTGCAGACCTGCCGGGCACGCCACCGGACAAGGATATTGATTTTGGTATTGACATGGTGCCGGGCACTCAGCCCATCTCTATTCCGCCGTATCGTATGACACTAGCGAATTTGAAGGAGTTAAAGGATCAGCTTCAGAAACTCCTCGATAAGAGGTTCATTCGGCCTAGTGTATCATATTGGGGTGCGCCGGTTCTATTTATGAAGAAGAAGGATGGAACAATGAGGATGTGCATTGATTATAGGTAGTTGAACAAAGTACCAATTAAGAACAAGTATCATTTGCCTCGCATTGATGATTTATTCGACCAGCTTCAGGGAGCGAGAGTGTTCTCCAAGATTGATCTCCGTTCAGGTTATCACCAGTTGAAGATCAAGGACTCGGATATTCTTAAGACAGCTTTCAGGACCCGATATGGTCATTATGAGTTTTTGGTGATGTCTTTTGGGCTGACCAATGCCCCAGTAGCGTTCATGCATTTGATGAACAACGTGTTCTGACCTTATCTTGACTCGTTTATCATAGTCTTCATTGATGATATTCTAGTGTATTCGCGTAGTCCGGAGGAGCATGCGGAGCATTGAGAGTTATGTTGCAGAGATTGAGGGAGGAGAAGCTTTATGTGAAATTCTCAAAGTGTAAGTTTTGGCTCAGTTCAGTGGCTTTCTTGGGGCACGTGGTGTCCAGCGAGGGTATTTAGGTTGATCCGAAGAAGATAGAGGTGGTTCAGAGTTGGCCCAGACCATCCTCAGCCATAGAGATTTGCAACTTTCTTGGTTTGGCGCGCTATTATCGTCGGTTTGTTCAGGGATTCTCATCTATCGTATCGCCCTTGACCAAGTTGACTCAGAAGGGTGCTTCATTTGTATGGTCGGATGAGTGTGAGGAGAGCTTTCAGAAGCTCATGACAGCCTTGACCACAACTCCAGTGTTAGTTTTTCCATCAGCTTCAGGTTCATATACCGTGTATTGTGATGCTTCGAGAGTTGGTATTGGGTGTGTATTGATGCAGGAGGGTAGAGTTATTGCTTATGCTTCTCGTCAGTTGAAGCCCCATGAGAAGAACTACGCCGTTCATGATTTTGGAGTTGGCTGCTATAGTTCACGCATTGAAGATTTGGAGGCATTACTTTATGGTGTGTCTTGTGAGGTGTTTACTGATCATCGTAGTCTCCAGCAATTATTCAAGCAAAAGGATCTAAATTTGAGGTAGCGGAGGTGGTTGGAGTTGCTAAGGATTATGATATTTCTATATTGTATCATCCGGGAAAGGCTAATGTGGTGGCCGAAGCTTTGAGCCAAAAAGTAGTGAGTATGGGGAGTTTGGCATATATTCCAGTTGGGGGGAGACCTTTTGTAGTTGATGTTCAGGCCTTGGACAATCGGTTCGTGAGGTTAGATATTTTGGAGTCCAGTCGGGTATTGACTTGTGTGGTTTCTTGCTCTTCCTTATATGACCGCATCAGAGAGCGCTAGCATGATGATCCGCATTTGCTTGTCCTTAAGGACAAATTTCAGCACGATGATGCCAGAGATATGACTATTGGTGATGATGGGGTGTTGAGGATGCAGGGCCGGATATGTGTGCTCAATGTAGATTGGCTTCGGGAGTTGATTCTGGAGGAGGCCCATAACTCGCGGTATTCCATTCATCTGGGTGCCGCGAATATGTATCAGGATTTGAGACAGCATTATTGGTGGAGAAGAATGAAGAAAGACACTGTGGGATTTGTAGCTCAGTGTCTCAATTGTCAGCAGGTGAAATATGAGCATCAGAGGACGGGTGGCTTGCTTCAGTGGATGGATATTCCAGAGTGGAAGTGGGAGCAGATCACTATGGACTTTGGGTGATTGTGGATCGGCTGACCAAGTCTGCGCACTTCATTCCTGTGTGTACTACCTATTATTCAGAGCGGTTGGCAGAGATCTATATCCGGGAAATTGTTCGTTTGCATGGTGTCCCAGTTTCCATCATCTCAGATAAGGGCACTCAGTTTATTTCGCAGTTTTGGAGGTCTGTGCAGCAAGAGTTGGGTACTCAGGTTGAGTTGAGCACAACTTTTCACCCTCAGATGGACGGACAGTCCGAGCGCACTATTTAGATATTGGATTACATGTTACGTGCTTGTATCATTGATTTTGGAGGGTCATGGGATCAGTTTCTACCGCTTGCAGAGTTTTCTTATAACAACAACTACCAATCGAGTATTCAGATGGCTCCATATGAGGCTTTCTGTGGGAGGCAGTGTAGATCTCCAGTTGGTTGGTTTGAGCCGGGTGAGGCTATGCTATTCGGGATAGACTTGGTGAAGGATGCTTTAGAAAAGGTGAAGGTAATTCAGGAGAGGCTTCATACAGCGCAGTCGAGGCAAAAGAGTTATGCTGATAGGAAGGTTCGGGATGTGTCCTACATGGTTGGTGAGAAGGTCCCGTTGAAGGTTTCGCCCATGAAGGGTGTTATGAGGTTTGGGAAGAAGGGTAAATTGAGTCCTCGGTTCATTGGGCCTTTTGAGGTGCTTCGGAGGATTGGGGAGGTGGCTTATGAGCTTGCGTTGCCACCCAGCTTATCGAGTGTGCATCCAATACTTCATGTTTCTATGCTCCGGAAGTATATTGGGGATCTGTATCATGTCCTGGATTTTAGCACAATTCAGTTAGATGATGATTTGACTTATGATATGGAGCCAATAGCTATTTTGGGGCGTCAGGTTTGAAAGTTGAGATCAAAGGATATAGCTTCAGTGAAAGTGCAGTAGAGAGGTCGGCTCGTGGGGGAGGCTACCTGGGAGACCGAGTGGGAGATGCGGAGCAAATATCCTCACCTGTTTGAGACTTCAGGTATGTTTCTTGACTCGTTCGAGGACAAATATTTGTTTAAGAGGGGGAGGATGTGACGACCCGGCCAGTCGTCTCATGCGTTACTGCTTTGTTTCTCCCATTTTCGCTTCTTATTGCTTTGTCTATCGGTTCTATATGTGATCGGGTTGGTTGGCTCGGGTTCAGAAAGCATTTGGTAAGGTTTGAGACACTTAGTCTCTTTTGAGCAAGCTTAAGTTGGAAAAGTCAACCGGATGTTGACCTGTGTGTTATAGGGTTTGGATGTGAGTTCTGATGTTTTGGATAGCTTCGGGAGGTTATTTGGGACTTATGAACGTGATCGGAATGTGTTTTGACGGTTCGGAGTAGATTTAGGCTTGAATTGGCGAAATTGAATTTTGGCGTTTTTCGATTGATAGGCGAGATTTTGATATAGGGGTCGGAATGGAATTCCGGGAGTTGCAATAGCTGCATTTTGTCATTTGGGATGTGTGTGCAAAATTTCAGGCCATTCGAACGTGGTTTGGGATACTTTTTGATCAAAAGCGTAATTCGGAAGATTTTGGAAACTTAGGCTTGAATCTGATGTGTTTTGGTTGATTCGATGTTGTTTGAGGTGTTTTGAAGATTGGTACGAGTTTGAATAAGGTTATGGGATATGTTTGTGCTTTTGGTTGGAGTCCCGAGGGCCCCGAGGTGATTTCGGATGGTTGACGGAGAGTTTGAGAGTTTGGTGAAGCTGCAGATTTTTCTATTCTGTTGTTTCCGTACCTGCGGATTGGGGGCCGCAAGTGCGACACCGTAGATGCGGAATGCCAGTCGCAGAAGCAGAAATAGGTTGGGAAGGCTGTGACCGCAGAAGCAGTTGAGGAGCCACACCTGCGATGGCGCAGGTGCAGGCAATGCATCGCAGATGTTATTTTGGCCGCTTAAGTGAAAACCGCAAAAGCGGTTCAAAGACCGCAAAAGTGGTTCAAAGACCGCAAAAGCGGTTCAAGGACCGCAAAAGCGGTACCGCAGGAGCGGGATTTTTGCCGCAGATGCGAAATCCCTGGGCCAAAAGGTATAAATTATTTCCTTCGCGATTTTTGAGCTATTCCACCATTGCTAAGTCGGGTTTTGGAGCTTTTGGGGCGATTCGAAGAAGGATTTCAAGGGGGTTTCATTGAGGTAAGGATTTTGGACCTAGAACTCGTTTTTATGGTATTATTTCACGGATTAGAGCTGTAATTAATGGAATTTAAGGGTTAAAAATTGGGGAAACTAGGGCTTGGTATTGGAGACCTAGACTTGAGGATTTGAAGGAGCATTGGTCGGATTTTGGTACTTTTGATATGTATGAACTCGTAGAAAGATAAGGAATATATTGATGTAAATTTTATCGAATTCCGTGACGTGGGACCGGGGATCGGGTTTTGGTAATTTCGGGATTTGTGTTGCAAATTGATTATTTTCGCATGGGCTTCGTTCCCTTAGCGTATTTTGACGTCGTGATTCTGATTTTTGGATAGATTTGACGCGAGTTGAGGCCGATTCGAGAGGCAAAGGCATCGCGGACTAGAGTTTTGACCGGATTGAGGTGAGTAATGATTGTAAATATTATTCTGAGGGTATGAAACCCCGGATTACACATCGTTGTGCTATATTGAGGTGACGCACATGCTAAATGACGAGCGTGGGGTCGTGCACTGTTGGGGATTTTGACTTAGTCCATCCCGAATGATTGTTTTACCGCGTATTTGACTGAAAACTATTTGCTATCATCATGTATTGGGCTGAATGCCATATTTGGGCCTCGTGCCAACTATTTGAACCCTTAGAGGATTTTTATTGATATTTCCTCACTGTTTTGACTTTATACTTGAACTCACTCATGCTATTTTCTACTGTTTTCATAACTCAGCCATGTTTACTCTGCTTTAACACTTAAATGAGATTTTAAATGATATTTTGGGCTGAGCACCATGTTTTACTGTTGCCCGAGTAGCTTGTGAGATTCTGACTGAGTTAGGCCGAGGGCCTATGTTGTGAGGAAATACTGAATATGATTATGAGGCCGAGGGCCTGAGATTTGTGCACCACGAGGTGGCTTATTGATATGAGGCCGAGAGCCTATGTGATTATGCCACAAGATGACTTGATATTGCGTTTGGGCCGTAAGGGGACCCTCCAGGAGTTTGCACACCCCTAGTGAGCGCGGGTACCCATTGTGATGTGAAATATATCCTGAGGGGCTGGTTATTGTTCCATGTGTTGCCCGAGGGGCTGATACTGTTGGTATTGTGCCCGGGGGGCGTTTCTTTATGTGTTTACCTTTTCTAGTTGCCTATTTTTTTTACTTGCTTAACTGTTTAAAAAGGCATTTTAAGAAGTTTAAACTGAACTAAAGTGACTTTGCATATTTTCATTGTTTCATTACTTTTACTAGCTTTTACTGTTTCCTTATAGTCTGTGATGTGCCTTAAACAATTTCTTATTACTCAGTCTGCATTTATTATTATTACTTACTGAGTTGGAGTACTCACTTTACTCCCTGCACCCCGTGTGCAGATTCAGGCGCTTCAGATCCCGCTAGCGAGTGTTGATCCTTCCAGCTTAGGCGGATTCAAAGATTCTCTAGGTAGCTGCCCACGTTCGCAGCCCAGAGCTTCTTCCCTTATCTTATTTTCTCTGTTTTAGTTCTGTATTAGACTATATAGACTCTTCAGACTTGTAGCATATTGATAGATACTCATGACTGGTGACACCCCGATATCGGGCTGTATTGGTTTTAATTCCGCAAATTGTACTGCCACTGCTTATTTTGGGATTTTATCATGTTTAAGACGTAATTGTATTATCTTAATTGCTTAAAGGGAATTGGGAATGTGTCGGCTGACCTTGTCTTCACGAGAGGCGCCATCACGACCGGGTCCAGGTTTAGGGTCATGACAGCAAGATAAGTTGATATAATGATAGCTTGTTGTCAGGTTGTGTTGGTTTTAATTCCGCAAATTGTACTGCCACTGCTTATTTTGGGATTTTATCATGTTTAAGACTTAATTGTATTATCTTAATTGCTTAAAGGGAATTGGGAATGTGTCGGCTGGCCTTGTCTTCACGAGATGCGCCATCACGATCGGGTCCGGGTTTAAGGTCGTGACAGCAAGATAAGTTGATATAGTGATAGCTTGTTGTAATGTTTTGAAAAAGACAACTTGTAAACCGCGGTAAGTTGCCGATTGAGAGACTTTTTAATATTGAGAATAAGAATAGTAAAAGAGAGAATTGAAAAGTAAATATATAAATAATAATGTGGGCTCATATTAGTTATTGATATAGTGTGGCAAACAAAATAGCTACCATGTCCATGTAAGGAAACAATTCATTAAAAGTTATTCCATTCTCTAATTATTACAACGATACTCACATTAAAGTTATTGTACCTTCGCTCCAAAAATTATTGTTAAATTCAAATGTACACACATTTTTTTAATAATACATATACAATACACATTTAAAGAAAAAACGAGGTGGCCAAAAAGTTGAGGCCCAAGCGATTGCTTTACTAGCATTATAGCCACCCATGTCGTTCAATCACATTCGATGCAAAGATAATGATAAGATTAGAGGGTGAATGTTTGTTATTTTTTTAAATGGTAGTTGTCACTCACACTTTTAAAAGCTTAATATCGTCTCTCACAATCATATTGAGCTTAAGATTATTTTAAATTAGAATTTTAAAATAATTTCAATAGCTTAGAAAATTTGGTTTACTATGATTTTGAAAAACAATGTTCATATCTACTGTTTGCGTTGGCCAATATCAGTTTAATTTTGTGCACCTCATGTAAGATAGATGGTAAACTAAAGTTAGAAGTGGTATTCTGACCCTCGTTAATTTTGCAAAACTATAGCAAAATGAACATATATATATCTTAACGTGGAAGAGTTACAATGCACCATGTTGACATATGAGCTTGTGAGTCTATATCGGTCTATTCCAAGGGCAACTCCATAAAATTAGTAGCCTAAAGCCAAATTTTAATAAGAGGTCTTATACTTTTTTTATTAGTACGTATACACTCATACATGCAAAAAAATTAATCTTTCCATTTTTTTCATACTTGTTATTTATAATATATATTCTTAAATGACATAAAGTCTTTAATTTCACATAGTAATATTATTATTTATATTAGAAAAGAAAAACTTAAATAAATGAGATGTTAGACATGTATTTACAATATGTTACCTTTGATATTGTTATAAAAAATATATTTACTAATATGAAGATTTAAGTAGTTTAATTCAAAATTTTAAAAATATTTTTACTGTTTAATAGTAGACACCTTTCTTTCTATTTTTTAACTTTTTTTTTTTGTACTTTTTTATTTTTTCTACAAACATTAATATTGTCTAATTTGAAATAAAATTATAAAATTCATTATCAAAAATTTTTGGGGACCTAAATCAAGGCTTTACTAGTCTCCTACTAGAGCCATTATCCACCCCTGACATTCTCAATCAAATTTATAGAGTCTCACTTAAGATAAGACAACAATGACAAGAGCATTAAAGGCAGTGAGTGTGTCATTCACTTACTAAATGTGAATGATGCTGATTGAACAATACGTTTATGGTGGGGCAGTAGTCTGTAAATAATTGTTGATTGTCAATGAGGGGCGACTCAAACAGAACTATTAGCCTAAACCAAAATATATTAAAAAACCCTGAAACGTCTTATAAAAACCTTATAATATTGAGACACAAAAAAACCTACATGACTTTGATATAGTGGTGAGAGCTTAACTCATGATGTATGAGTTGTGCGCGCGTCATATGGTATCGAATTCTTCCCTTAAGCAAAAATGGTAAAGAGTGAGCCCATTATTCATCATGTTTTGAACCTTGCCACATTTGCCTCGGGAATTTCTTAGTTAAAAAAGATGAGACACAAAAGAACTTACTTTCTGGTGTGTGGATCAATCAAATGTGACAAAAAGGAATAGTTAATTTAGATAATTTGAGTTGAAATTAGAAAGTAAAATCGTAAGAACCATGAAAAAGAACTATACATAAAGAAAGAAAAATAAAATTAATGAGAATGTAAACATATTATCTATATTATATTAAAAGGAGAGTAATGAAGCATGACATTAAATCAAGTGGTGTATTGATAAAATGCTACTTGGCACTTTTAGGATAAAAATTTGAGAAAACTTTAATGAGAATCTATATAAAGATTTTGAATTGATAATCTAAATCTTTTCATTGAAATTTCGAAATGGTAACTTTGGACCATAAAAAGAAAGGAGCTTATTTTATGGAATCTGTTTGCTTGTACATTGGATGAAATTTTATGAAATCTGTCTGCATGTACATTTATTAATTGGATTTTCATCCAATTAAACTTAAGTTCTTAAAAAATCAGATTAATAACATTGCTTTAGTTTGGTCAATATCAATTAATATTGCCTCTTATATTTACAGTAAGTACATTCTGAAAGATTTTCAAAATTAAGGATTCCTACAATTTATTCACTAATCACATGATCCATTTTTTATATTTTATAATTTTTATGTTTTAGAAACATTACATAGAGAAATAAAATGATAGTGAAAATAACATTACAACAATTAGATATAATGTTTTCAAACAAATAAAAAAATATTTTTTATGATTAATATTTGAATTCAATACATTTAGTTTAAGTTTGAAAACATAAGATAATTATTTGAAAATGCGTTCCAATTTAATACAGTAAAGGGCCAAATATAACCCTGTAGTATGAGAAAAAGTTTAAATATACCCTTCGTTATACTTTGGGTCGAAATATACCCCTACCGTAATAGTATTGGTTCAAATATATCCTTCTTCTGTTAAGTTTGTCCAAAGTGGATAACAAATCCTATGTGGTACTGATATTTAATGAGGTAGATGCCACATGGCATGCCATCTCAACGCCCCTTATCCATATGTAAAAGACTAAAATTTGAAATACAATATTTTCATGGTAGCGGTAATTGTGGCAATAGTGGTGGAGGGGAAGAAAACTTTAGCGGTGGAAAAGAAAATAGAAGAGGAATAAAATAGATTAGGGGCGCTGAGGTGGAAAACCATGTGACATCCAACTCATTAAATGTAAGTGTCACATAGGATTGGATGTCCACTTTGGACAAACTTAACAGAAAAGGGGTATATTTGAACCAATAGTATAACGACAAGGGTATATATGGACTCAAAGTATAACTAGGGGTACAGAGACATATTTGACCTTTTTCCGAATTTAATAAATAGAAAGATAAGACTTATTTGAATTTGAGATTTAAAAAAAAATTAAATTATGATAAGAAAAATCATAGTTTAGAATATGAGCAATAGAGTTAAAGTTACTACTAAAATAATTTTTAACTATTATATGTATATATTAAAATGTGTATGGTAAAGGTGGATATTAAATACAAACAAGCTAATAAAGAGCCACATGATAATGTAATACCATTAAGTATTTAGTAATATAATAACAAAAATAAAATAAAAACAAATAGAGAAAATCAAAAACTTCATCACAAAGAAAAAATAAGGATAAACCTTATTTAAAGTTGAGTTGAGAAAGCTTTGTTTTTTATATCTATTATGATAAAAAGGTCATAGCGTGGATACGGTCACATCAAGTCTAATAATTAAAATTTTAAAAATATTAAATATTAAATAATAATAATAAGTTAGAGATAATGTAATGATATTAATATAAAAAATTAGTTTTAAAAATAAAATATAGTAAATATAGAATATTTAAAAATGTTATTAATAAATTGAAATAATTTGAATTTAGAGCATGACATTAAGCCAAGTGGCGTATTGAGAAAATGTCACTTGGTACTTTTCGGACATAATCTAAATAGATTTAGACAAATCTAATAAGGATTAAGAGAAATTAGATTTGATAACGAAACGAAATTCAAGTACTAAAATTAACCTATTGAATTATATAAATATAGAAAAAGAAAACAGGTTATCCACTATGAGAATTGCGAAATGGTTTCATGTCTTGCTTCTTAATTAATATGTAATGATTATCAATAAATTTTATCTGGAAGGTTTATATTTTAGAGTTATTTATACATAATTCAAATAATCCAAATCACAACTCCGACATGATTTGTGTCCGCGCATCGCACGAGTACTAATACTAGTATAATATAGATAGATATATAGATATAGATTTAACTGGAATAGTCAAATATAGAATAAAGTTATCATATACTATTGACATTTATAATCTTTTATTAATAATTATATAAATATAAATTATGAAATATATATTATATAATAATATAGGAGTGCTTCTTATTTTTGGGGCCTTAATTATTAGGGGGGCCTAAGGCAAAGGCTTCACTTGCCTTACCCTAGAGCCGCCCTTGTTCCTATTTTTATGTTGGAAACATTATGGAGTTTTCTGGAAGATATTTTCTTCCGTACCAAGCACACCCCAGTAATAACATATTTGTTAGTAGTATCCTACTACTTAAATTCGAATTCACGTCCTCTAAAATTGGTTGAGTTGTTTGGATGGTGGCTTTTCACAAGAGAGACTTAGAGCCCGTTTGGACATAAGAAATTTTTTATTTTTTTTCAAAAAATTTTCACTTTGTTCCGAAATAAGTGTTTGTTCATAAAATTTTCAACTTTCACTTAAAGATGCATTTTGGAAATTTTCGAAAATTTGAAAAACTCCAAAAAGTTATTTTTTAAAATTTTCACTCAAATCACTCACAAAACTTCAAAAATACCCCAAAAATTATATTTATGTCCAAACACAACTCTAAATTTCAAATACCATTTTCACTTGAAATTTTTTTCCACCGTTTTTTGAAATTTTACAATTCTTATGTCCAAACGCCCACTTAGAGATTAATTCCCATAACTTTCCCTTGGATTTTCCAAATTGAGTTCACTCTTTTTGAGATGCTAAAAGTTTGTTCTCATCAATAATACTAGTACAAATATTCTCTTATTCCTTTTGCGGACGGTTATTATTTGTGCCTTTTTGTTTAATAAATTTGCTAAAAGCTTAATTTCCTATACTTTTCTGATTACATTACTCGAAAACGACACCGTTTGCTACTCAATCGTCTTCAAGTTTCAAAATTTTCCTCACAGAAATTTGAGTTAGTTCTGTAATGGCGGAGAAGCCCCAACCAGTAGAGGTTCTCTATTGTGGAGTTTGCGGGTTACCCGCTGAGTACTGTGAATTCGGATCCGAATTTGAGAAATGCAAACCCTGGTTGATCCAAAATGCACCCGATCTCTATCCGGATCTCCTTAAAGGTTAAAACAAAACCCTAACCGTAGCATTCTTGTAAATATAGGAAAATGAGCATAACAACAACAACGAACCCAGTGTATTCCCAGGAAAATGAGCATCTTTTTGCGAATATATGATAATCGCGTTTACGTTAATTTTTGTGCTACTTTATTTATTTATTTATTTATTTATATATTTGTTTGTTTGCTTGCTTGCTTGTTTTTTATTATTAGTTTATTTATTTGTTTATTTTTGCAGACGCAAATGGAAAAGATGCTGATAAAGTCTCTGATCAACTCCAGTCGACTTCAATCTCAGAAGGTGAAGTTCTTTTTTGCTATATTACTCTGTATTAGTTCGGAGTATGAGTGTGAAAAATATTTAGTTTCGTGTAAATTCAAACACGTGTTTCTTTACTTCAATCAATTAAAAGCATCATAATTTTTTTTATAAGGTAGATATATAATTAATGTTGACAACGACACCTATATATAAGTAGCATACCGAAAGTAGAGGTGGATAGACTTACCTGGTACCTATTGCTGGTTGGAGGTAGCATGTATTTCATAGAATTAGTCGAGGTGCACGAGTTGGCTCGGATACCTTAGTTATAAAAAAAAGTACACCAAAAGTAGAGAACCTACAAAAATATATGATTCTCTATAAAGACGCCCAATCTTGTATACAAATTGGGACCTCATTGGGGCACCAAAAGAAAACTAAAATTAAGAGGTTACTTCAAATGTTTAAAGTCATTCGTATCCCATCAAAAGCTCTCACGTTTCTCTCTTTCTATATAACCAGGGCACAAATGGGCAACAT
Source organism: Nicotiana tabacum (assembly GCF_000715075.1). NCBI lineage: Eukaryota > Viridiplantae > Streptophyta > Magnoliopsida > Solanales > Solanaceae > Nicotiana > Nicotiana tabacum. The sequence goes on from NC_134087.1 coordinate 200,430,192, forward strand.
CCCATGTCATATGTCTTCTCTTCTGTAAACACAACCGAATAGAGCCTCCTTCACCGTGCTTGGTGTTGTCTATTTCGTGCTGAACCATCTCAAAACCTCCTACCGCAGATGTATAACTAGTTGGAAGTACAAAAGGGGATGAGCCACGCCATAGGTTGAGTTTTTGCACGTTTAGCATTAGCTAACAAATGCGATCCTTCTATTCCTCAAGCTTTTAGCTATCATAATCACTCTCCTTGTTGCCTACCAAGAAAAGCACACAGCTCTTGGTACCCTCAGTATCCATACCGATAGGTGAGGGGGAATCATGATAAATGGACAATGGGCTTAACTCAATCCCAAAAGGTAGCTCATGAGGTGAGGATTTCCCAAGATCATATAAAAAGGCCTTTCCATCCCTTAATGGCGTATGTGAGACTCGACAACCCCTGCTTGCCCAAGACTGGACATCTAGAGTGTGAACAATATAAGATAGGGGGCCCAACATCGTTAAACGAATTGGCATGAGCCTGGCTCTAATACCATAATAGATGATCTTGGTCCTACCTCAAACCCAAAAGCTAGCTCATGAGGTAAAGATTGTTCCAGATCATATAAAGAAGCCTTCCCATCCCTTAGTGGCTGATGTAGGACTCAACAAACCAAAGTCCTCCTGGATTAAAAGCTTATTGGAACTGTAGTAGGATTACTACGAACATGCCACTGCTTCCATCCCTACCTCCATAAATCTTGGTTCTCAAGCGATGTATTATGTTTATAATGCATTTCAATCAGGCTTTGGAGGTCTGCTACCTCCCTGTCTTGAAGGTTCCTCCTAAACCTTAGGTCCCAAAGAGCACTACCCTTTGTAGCCTTCGTACCTGTTGGACTATCATCTCTTTTTTGCATGAGAATCTGTAGATGTTTGGAAATGCGAGCCTCAAAGTGTTATCTCTATACCATGTGCCTCCAATAGCTTCTCCTGCTCCCATTCCATACCTTGAATGTAATGCGTCCATTAAGCTCTTCCCATCCTTTCATAATGTTCCTCCGAATGCCACACCATAAAAGGACAATGATCCCTTTAGTCCTCTAACCCCCGCCTATTGTTATGTATTTGTACACTGTCACCTTTCTCCATTGTATATTAGTATGTGCTCTTCTATCCCAAATCTCCACTGCTACTTTCCTAATAGAGCCTTGTTATAAACACGGAAATCTTTCACCTGAGGTCTTTCCATCTCTTTAACGAATCCATTGATACTGTTTGACTTTCTTGTCAACAACACTATGTACGAAATACCTATCTAATATCTTTTGGATGGGAATCTTGTACTGTCTAGTACCACATTCGGGCGCTGATGTGGTGAGTCTAACTTCTTTATCCACACTTATCCATTATGCGAGAATCCTTGTTTATACTCCTCATACCCAGGCAGCAATGTGGTGGAACCATTTACTAATTTAACACTAAAACTCAAATGTCAAATAGTGTCTTCCTAGATGAACACGTCCCAACAAATTCATCAATATGAGATTCATCGTAATTTGATTTCTATTTTAATAACAGCCGTCAATCTACATTCACCGTCCTTCATTACCTGGACTTGGACTAGTTATGCTCTGCCAACATTGGCAAAGTGAGGGTGTCGTAGAAAAGACAAATGTGAGTGGGTTGTACTCCTTATGTTGCTACATGGAGGTCACTTCACCAACCCCTTTCAATTTCTTCTTGCTACGCTTTTCTAAGGCATTGCATTACCTTAATGGCCATGAATGGTGAGAGAGGAGCACTTTTGTCTGAGCTCTCTATCAAATGAGAGCACTCCTCCCGAACCACCTCAATGAAGTGAAGATTGAAGATCACCATAGTGCGTAGCTCATTTGTGCTAATTTGCTAAAGGAATAATAACGACACAATATAAAAAAGATGTTGAATTCTTTTTTCTCGTCTCAACTTTTCATTTCATTTCTTTGATTTCTTCGATGGCCAAGTGTTAAAGAACTCTGGTTTTGATTTTGAAATCCATTTATCTAATTCCTCAGAAATACAATCCTGTTTTTAACCTTCTTAGCCTTCCCCTTTCCATCTGCTTTTCTGGGTTTTTGTGTTCTTGGAAGAATAAATTCTGGTATAATGTGATATGTCTGCTGGATTTGATATTTTAAACCGTCCTCCCTTCCATGCGGGGCTAATAGTTGTAGATAAAATTTTGAACGAAGAGCTCTAAGTTTTTTGGATTTCATTTTATCTTGTTTCCAGTTTGCATGTTCAAATTGAATTCTGTTCTTAACCTTTTTATTCCTTTGTTGGGTCAGGCTCTTCAACATCCAAGCAAGAAGAAGTCAAGCGTCTTCCTGGTGGAAAGATAAAAAAGAAAGTAAGAAGTTCCAACCATTTTTCTTTTTGTCTAATATATATTAATCCCTCTTCAAAAATGGTATGGCTCTATGCCATCCATGTGATATTATAAGCACGGAGCAAATTCAGTTCAGTGATGCTCTTGTAATCCTTTGAGTTCCTGTGCCCGTAAAACTTTTCATTGTTGCTCCATGTAAGCTAACCTCTTTAGGTTTTAGTTTGAGCAGTGTTTTGGATAGCGTGCGGCGACAAATAGCGACGAGGGCCCGCTTCACTGAGGCGAGAGGCGCGCAGCGAAGCGCTCGCCTTTTTGATGTGAAGCGACAATTTATACACAAAAAAATAAAATGTTATATATATAACTAAAAACTCAATAACAATGATATATTAATAAATATATCAATTCACAATATGCAATTAATTCTACTCTATAACTGAAAAAGGAGGAAATTTCAGGTTTGAAGATCTCTGCCTCTGCCTCTCCAAAAAAAGGGTGCAGTACTGCTGCTCAATAAAAAACAGAGCAACAAAAAAAGAAGAAGAAGAGAAGACCAGAAGAAGAAAGAAAAAAAAAACAGAGAATAAAAACTCTCTGTCCTTTTTTGCTGCACTATTGCTCGACAACAAACAGAGCAAAAAATAGAAAGATAAAGAGAAGATCAGAAGAAAAGAAAAACGAAAAAAAAAAAAACAGAGCAACAGACAGACTCTCTGTTCTGCACTGTTACTCGGCAAAAAACAGGGAAAAAAAATAGAAAGAAGAAGAGAAGAAGAAGGAAAAAGAAGAAAGAAAGAGAGGAGAAAGAAGAAGAGAAGCTTACCTGGGCTGGGTGGACTTGGGTGCTCTGTTGTTTGAAGGTTGAAGAAGAAAGAAACGTGAAGTCACTGCAAGCCCTAGTGTTTTAAGCCCTAATCTGCGCCTTTTTCGTTCTTTTTTTCAAAAAGCGGCGCCACAACTCGCCTCTCACTACACAGCACCTCTCGCTACACAAGCAGAGGCGCTCGCCTTTTACAATCGCAACGCAACAGAGGCAAAATAGTGCAGGCTGCTCGCCTCGCCTCGCCTCGCCTCACGCTATTAGCGCTGAGGCGAGCGCTATTTATAACACTGAGTTTGAGCAACATATAATGATATTGGACCAGTCTAACTAAATTTCACCTTTTCTCATTGCGCTATTTAGTTGCAAAGCTTGCTTTAATCCTCTATTTTCAAATTTGGATGGATGTTACTGACTCTAACCCATTTTGTGTGACAGAATTTTCTATTTAACTATCATTTTTCTTTTTGAAACTATTTAATCTTAACATCCCCATTTTACCCTTGATGCCATGACTTGTTAGGGCTATCTTGATATAGAACTTCATCTTTACAAGGACAGAACAAATGAAAAGACACGTGGAACTCTCACCATCACTCTTTTTTTTTTTTTTTTTTTTTCTCTCTTTGAGAAAGCTGGCACTTTGCCTATTTTTAGCTTACATGTCAAAAGTCTCCTTTAATTTCTTAAACTCCATGCCCAGTCAAACACCTTACATAAAATGGGACAAAAGGAGTATTTCACCTAGTTGAACTTACTCGAAGCTGTAATGTTTCGGAAAGGGTTTTCCCTGCAATACGAATATGCAAGCTTGCTTAGTAGTTTCTCCTTGGCAAAAGAGGCAGTAAACAGAAACTACAAAAATAAAAAGAGCGTAATCCATTAATTTTACCAGCTAGCCATCTCAAAAAGACAGAAGAAGGTAATTTTACCAACCAGGGGAAAAAATCATTGGATTGGTCCTAACTTCTAACTTGCAATGTCTTTTGTCTTTGGGAATTTTACATTGTTGCATTAATCAATTTCAGTTGAAGGTCCTATGTTTAGTATCTTATTGCATCGATGAATCTCAAATGCCTGATGTGAAATGATTGAAATAATTAGACTAACTCTTTTAATCTCCTTTGTTCTGCAAATCACGGGTTTGCTCCTTTGGACCAATGTAATTAAATCTGACCTAGACGAATCTGGGAGGTTGTCGTATGGCCTGTTTTCTGCAACCCTTTCTGTTAAGATGCTTGCAGTTCATATCTGGTTTCAGGTTTGTGGACACAATATAGATATTGCAAAGAAAATTGCTTTCTCTGACTATGTGAGGCTGTGGAGGAAATAAAGGTTTCTTATTGTGGAAAAAAAAAAGCAAATGGTCCAGGACCTTGAGAATGATCATCCTTCATAGGATGTCTATTTGGAGGAACTCTATAAAATGGTTCTTCAAAGAAAGTTCTATGTCAGACACTTTAGAACAACTAGGGAAACTCACTTAAATGTATTTGGAAAGTTCTCTAGTGAATTTAGTTGAAATGACTCCATCTTATTGGGTTAAAAGTGAGCATGAAACTCCCAGGTCATTTAGCAGGAACTAGTTTCCATTCTGGCATGGCAAAACAGCAAGTGAGGCATGTCTACTAGCACATTTCAACTACCAATTGTTCCTTTATGTTATTAGCTATTATACAAATCTGGTGCATTCTTCTTCTCTTTCCCTCTCTCCGTCAGGAGATCCGGCCTAGCAATGACAACTGAAACTATCACCTTGCCTAATGCTAAACTTAGTCCTCACTATATTTGAGAAACTTCCTATGAAATGTCTGATCTCTCATTTTCAGGCAATATGGAGTTTTATTCATTGGTTCAGCTGTGGTGTCATGATCTCAAAAGATCATGCTGTGATAATGGGACTTGTAAGCAAAATCTATAAGTAGATAAACTTGCTTGGTTATTTTGTAGGAGAGGCAGGAGATTGTTATCGAAAAGGTCACAAGAAACAGACGGAAAAGTATCACTACCATCAAGGGCCTCGATCTCTTTGGTGAGCAATATCTGTAGTTCAATATGTATCATCTTGCTCGTCTTTCTTTCAATCTTTTTCCGTCTTCCAAGTTGCTAAAGCATTTAGCTTGGCTTTATTTTGGACAATTTTAGGTGTTAAACTAAGTGATGCTTCAAAAAAGCTTGGTAAAAAGTTTGCTACTGGAGCTTCTGTGGTTAAGGTATGTTGAAGTTGTGATTTCTAATATTCTCCAATATGAGTTAGATGTATACCTTACGTGGATTGATGCTTCAGGGCCCAACTGAAAAGGAGCAGATTGATGTTCAAGGGGACATATCATATGACATTGTGGACTTTATTACAGAAACCTGGCGAGATGTATGTTTTTTACCTTCTGATTATTGTCTTTATATGCGTCTCAGGCTGGTACTTTACCTGTCCAACAGAAACTTATGACTGCTGTTGCGCTGCATTATCTACCACAATTATAAATGTCGACCTCTAAGATAATAAATGTCGTCTTGTTTTTTCTGACTAATAAGAAGAAACTAAGTTTACATTAGTATGTATTCCTTTGATCATAGAAGTACTTCACTAATCAAATGAATCAAATACATGCACCTCTGTGGTATGCACATAGGAGTTTCATTCAGCTAAAGAAGTTTGTAAAAGCATCTTGGTCGCTACTATTTATGATCAGACAAAATTGGGACCAATGCTGAAGACTAGCACTAACGTAAAAAGAGGAAATTTTCAGCTTTAATTTATCAAAATTAGAAATTAGAAATTAATTGAATTTTTTTTCAATTGCCCTATTTCATAAAATGCCAGCTGAAGCTTTTTCACTTTGCGGTTCTCAGGTTCCAGCATCTGCAGTATTCTTCATAGAAGATGGGAAAAAGGTTCCAGCTGTGTAAACTTGGGATTTGACATAATCCTGTTTGCAGCAGGGTTTTTCCTGAACGAATGCTCGTAGAACTGTGATGGTCAAAATTTGGGGCGAGAATATGTATCAGCTCTATAGAGGCGGCTACCATTCGCCCTCTTTTTTTTTTCTCCCTCCAACAGCTAATAAAAAGCAAGATGCATTTTGCAGTTAGATGTGGTTTTATATGCAGTATCTCTGCTTGTACAGTTGCTGCAATTCTTATATATTGTTTATGGATCCTGTATGATGAATGATATTGAACTAGTTCTTATGGCAATGGTTTCTCTGAATTGGTATTTATCACAGTTCACTGATAGTTTAGATACTAACTTCTTTCTCCAAGGATGAATTGCTCTTCATAGAAAATGAAGTGAAAGAAGCCCCTCTGGTCACAGAACTGTAGTATGTAATTTTGCTGAAGAAAATAAATCTCAATCAAAATTGTATTTTGAAACAACTGTTAGGGTTTTACAAGACTCCTAAAAGTATAAAATCTCTTTTATATGCCTTATCATTTTCTTGGAAGAGAAATTTTGCACTTCTATTAATTGCGGGTTCCTTCTCAAACAAAAACAACCTCCACAATGTAGTCTTTACGGGAATCATGTTTAGGGGAGATTATTCTCTCATAAAAATTTATTTTCTCTTTTTGTATTAATTAGTGATAGATCTTATGTTGGTTACTTGATCAAACTATATTATATAATACGTATTAATATAATACGTATTTTATCTGATTTCTTATCTGATTTCTTATATAATACGTATTTTAGTATATTTTCTTTCTTATCTGATTTATTGCCTGCTAAACTTTGTATTGTTAGCTTTCACATGCACCATGTTATTTCGATCCCAACAACAAGTTCTTGCTCTCTATTTGAGAAAAGAGAGGATTAGGCATGACTTACACATTTCCATGTGAATAACTATCAAACGTCTAAGAAATATTAACTTTTGAACCCATAATCTCCAGGGCAATGCCTTTAGTCTTAAGAATCTTAAAAGTTGAATTCAATTAAGTTTCAATTCTAAATTTGCTTATACTAATATAGACAATTAAGATTCATATTTTAACATTCCAGAGTACAGCCAAGCTAATGGCCTTTATTGCTAAGTCAATAAAGTTTATGCACTCTTTTTCTTATCTTTTTTTTAGGCTTAGCCCCACCTATTTTATGTTTCACATACTTAATTAAACTTTCCTCCCTTTCCAAAATGTGGATCTGCCTTTTAGATTGCCCAAACTTCAAATATACTACAGCAACATGTTTCATAAAAGCCATCTTTGTCCCTAGAAAGTAGCACATTCTTACTTCTTAGTAAGAGTTGCACCCAATTCCTAAACCCACCACAAGAAAACAATGTAAAAATTGCACGGGGTGACTTATTTGGTCACCCCATTTAACCTATATCCATTTTTTTTAAAGTTTTAACTTGTACCTACTTTTTAAACAACTTCAGCCCCTTTCTCCTCTTTCGTTTTCTTCTTCTTCTTCTTCTTCTTCTTCTTCTTCTTCTTCTTCTTCTTCTTCTTCTTCTTCTTCTTCTTCTTCTTCTTCTTCTTCTTTCTTCTGCTGCTGTTGGTGCTGCTATGAAACTTCAGTAATACAGATATTCATAGATACAGTAATTGGCTATTCACTGTTGCTTTTCTTGCTATTCTCCTTTTGTCTGGTAAAGTCTTAATTCACAGTAATTGGCTATCCAGATGTAGCTTATATGGTTTGCCCATTTACTGGACAAAGGATTACTAAAACATGTGTCAACTGTTGCTCAGCAAGGAAAGGTTGCAAACTTTTCCGCAGCAATGGCTTGAGAATTTGACAGCGTTGTCTTAAAACTTTCACTTTTTATAAAAACTTCAACACTAAATAAGCTGAAGTTTTTACAAATGAACTAAATAACTTCAACATCTCTACCGAAGTTTTTGAAAAAGCTTATCCAGGACAAAAAAACTTCAGCTTATTTAGTGCTGAAGTTTTTATAAATGAACTAAATAACTTCAGCATCTTCTGCTGAAGTTTTTGAAAAAGCTTAATGACAAAACTAATGAATCCAGGACAAAAAACTTCAGTTTATTTAGTGCAATTACAAACAAAAACTTTAGTAAATAGAGAACAAAGATTCAGCAAATAGAGAACAAAACTTCAGCTACTATGCTTAAGATTAGCAATTACAAACAAAAACTTCAGCACACTTGGTTCAACACACTTGCTACTTCACCGTCTACTAGACTGCTGAAGTTTTGCGTGATTGCCTTTGCTACTTCAGCCCTGTATGCTGAAGTTACGCGAAAAAGCGAGTACGCTTGCAATTTTTTTCCAAAGTGGGCACAAGTTAAAATGTGACCCAAAAAGCGGGTATATATGCAAAACTACTAGAGTAATTGAGTATATTACTTTCAAGGATTTAGGTTATATACAAAAATGATAGAAAATTCATTAAATGTAGTTTAATGTGTAATAGCATGTCAATTACTCCCTCCGATCCAATTTAATTGATTTTTTCGTCTTTTTTCTGTGGTTAACAATATTTGATTTTTTTAGATATCAAGAAGGAATTAACTTCTTTTTTTCAAAGTTGCATTTGAGTAAAGAGTCACAGAGTATCCGTTATATTTTTAATGAACAAATTAAAGAGATAGTAAAGGTTAATATAGTTAATTTTATTATTAATTAATGTTAAAAGGTGAAGTCCTTAATATATGCAAAAACAACCAAAAAATCAATTAAAATGAACCAGAGAGAGTTACAGTTTTACTAGATTGCTAATTAATATTTATGACGGAATACTTGTAATTATCTTACAAATATATAAAACTTACTCATTGCTTTAATAGTTCTCTTGTATTATTGAAATCTTAATAATGAGATTACCTTGATAAAGCAAAAATAATTGACCTCTTTAATCCAAGATAATTATGATCCCAAGCCAAGCATGCGTGCAAACGGAGACAAAAGAACAAAATAATTTTGGCTAAATTTGCACATGTTATAACCTATGTATAGCATGATCATTGATTAATTAGCCACATAATTGCATTCGTGTATATTATTTTTTCTCTTCTAGAAATAAAACAATTTTGTCTGATGTTAATGATTTCACAATCTTTGTGGTTGCCATCAGCAGGGATTTGCATAGAGATTTGAAAGACAAAAGTGATTAAAGCTATAATTAGAGCTAAGATATATCATTATAACTAAGGGATTTTTCCTGTGGCTATATATGCAAAATTAGCTAGGTCACCACTTTTGGTGGTATTAGACAGCTATACTAATGACATAAATATTAATTAATATCAAGATAGCCTCTTTTGTGACACGAACTATGTTTTAAAGGGTATAAAATGTTATAAAATGTTGATTTTTTCTTCTCCTTTTTATCCTTAACATGTCGACCTCATCATCATAAAACAACAAGATGTCCTTAATCATCTTAGGGTATGCTATAAGAATATTTTTAGTGGTCGTTTGGTATGCAGATTAAATTATCCCGATATTATAATCCTAAAATTATAATTTCTAGACTAATTTATTCTACTTGGAAGGTAGGAGGTAGATAAAATAATACCAAATTTAATGAGATAAAGTGGGCTAAGATGGGATACCCAGGATTAAGTATGGGACTAAGTTTATACCATGTTTGGTTGATGGTATAAATTTGTCCCGGGATAAATTTATACCATCAACCAAACATGATATAAATTTAGTACTGCACTTTATCCCACCTTATCCCTCATACCAAATGATCCCTTAGCCTCCAAACATCTACAAAGGACCTCCTTAGGGATCTTGTCCTATGCTTTCTCTAGGTCAATATACACCATATGAAAATTCTTCTTCCTACCCCTGTACTCTTCTACCAACCTCCTAACAAGATGGATGACTTCCGTAGTCGAATCCCGGCATGAAATAGAACTAATTCTCCGATATAGATACAATCCTCCTTACCCTCGCTTCCACCACCCTCTCCCAACTTGATATCCCTATAGTTGTTATAGTTTTGAATATCACCTTTGTTCTTATACAATTGGAATCATCGTACTCCATCTCTACTCTTCGGGTATCTTCTTCGTCCTAAAAATGATATTAAATAGCCCAGTCAGCCACTCCAAGCCAGCCCTACCCGAATACTTCCAAAATTCATTCGGGATCTTATCCGGCCCGATCACCCTGTCCCTGCTCAGCTTATGCGCATAACCCCCGCGACCTCCTCGATATTAAAACGCCTACAATACCTAAAATTATAATAGCTCTCGGAGTGCTCCAAATCACCCAACACAATATTCTTGCGACCAAATCATTATAATGCTTGGAAATTAATTAGGTCATAAAATCAATTAAGTTTTTGGAGTAATGATCATTTATGAAATAAGTTCGCAGAAATGAGTGCAAAAATATTGACACTTTAGTGACTCAATAACTAAATTCCAGAGGAGCACTCAGGGGTGTAGTTAGTCTAATGGTCAATGAAATTAGTGAAAATTATGGTGCAAATTCAATAGAGGAAAAAAAACTACTAGGCAAGTTTTTCTTATTTGTTCAAACTTTAGTGAACGAAGTCATTCAGTACATATTGTGCATAAAAGATAGAGATCTTTACCCAAATAGTCAGTCATATTCATTGTTTACTTTTTCTAGCCATATATATAGATTATACGAATAATATATAAATTATGTATGTACTATATATTATACCTCCACCGGCTATCTTTAATTTAAATGGTTAGATGGACGACCTTAATGGATGTTATCAAGTATATAATACTTGTAGGGAAGATAATAGAAAATCATGACTAGGCAACGCCAAATCCAAGATTTAAATTTAAGGGTTCATTTTGTAAGATTTTTAGCATTGCACTCAACTGTCAACATATATATCATGGGTTCAAATCTAATACTTATTAGAAATTTTGGTAGATTTTTACATATAATTCATATTCTATATCGAAAGTTATGAGTTCATTTGAATGTGTAGCCGAAAGGCTACATACGCCTCTATGCCTAGGTTTTAATATACATAAAAACCCGATACATATACCGGTGGAAAGTAATAAATAACCGATTACATAATAAACAAAAATATAAATTGGTCCAGACATTACCATTACCAAAAACAAAATGTGTAAAAATGAGTTAAAAAGAGCACCACATATAAACTGTAAAGCTGAGTTGGAATTCTGGATAAGGAAGCAAAGAATCTATGTATTAAGAAGACAGGGGGAACCAAGTATATCTTCATGGTACATTCTCATGAATTACCCATTTGTCATATTGTTTGATATTACAAGATCTTTTCCCTTTTTGGCTCTTTGACAAATATTTTCTCTTTTGGGATTGTGGCCCCCTAATTCATCCAAAATTTTGGAAACTGTCATGCATTCTGAATATATTCAAAATGTATCAAGCACAACTTTGATGCATAAAATATCTTGTATTCACGTAGGGTCAGGAGAAAGACCCTTAAATACGGTTCTTTTTCTGAACTTTACGTGAACGTGAGATACTTTTTGCACCGAATTGTCCTTTTATGCATTCTGAATATTAATCGGACGAACTTGTTTTTCCTTTTAAATGTGTAATAAAGAAGATTTTTAGTATTTCATCTGTTTTAATTTAATCGACGGTGTATGATTGCGCACAAAGTTTAAGAACCATTTTTTTTAAAAAAACTTGTAGTTTTAAACAAATTATAAATTATGTGTGGTTATAATTCATTTGATAAAATAAAAAATTAAAATATGTTCTTTTTAGGATAGACTAAAAAGACTTATATACTACATAAAAAGGAACTAAGTAAATAATATTTATTACTCCCTCCGTTTCAAATTTATGTGAACTCATTTAACTGGGTACGGAGTTTAAGAAAAGAGAGAAGACTTTTGAACTTGTGGTGTAAAATGAAGCACATATATTTTGTGTGGCTATAAATCATTGCATAAAGGTAAATTGTTTCCAAATAAGGAAAGAGGTCATTCTTTTTGGCACGGACTAAAAAGAAAATAGGTTCACATTATAATTTATAACTATTGACGTTTCATTTATTCTCTCTTAGATGCCACCAAAGGTCGTTCATCTCTTTATGTATAGTTGTTGGGCAATTATGACAAGAAAATCTAACACACATCTCATCAATATGATAAAACTTTGTGACGAGAATTCGTACACCATTGTTCACTGATGATCTTACTAGTAATACTAACTAGAACTATTTTTTTTAATTTCCGCTCAATGTTTGCTGTTCACAGTAAAATCCTACTAAATTCGAATTCGCGCTGCGAAGTTCCACATGTGGGAAGGAGGTAATGCATTCTCTAATTAAAGCGTAACAATATTCAGTGCTCAAATTTGAAACCTCTCGTTAAAAATGGAGTACTTACCACTTCACCATAATACTATGATCACTGTTTGTAGTTATATATACTAACTAGTTATTGAAATGACACTGGTGATTAGCATAGCATATTGTTGTGTACTTGTACTAGCGTATTCACAGATCTATCATTTTCACACCTTTTTTGCTATCTTTGTCAGCCCAGCTCATTTTCCAGCTTCATACGAATAATTTCTCAAAGGACAATAAGATTTTGTTCTACAGTTTATCTCCACGGGTTCTAGTCGTACTATATGTTGGAGGGCCATATTTACATGCATATTACGTACGTTTTTCATCCAAAAAATAAATAAAAAAATCAAAGGTTCTATTGGCGAGTGAAATTCGTTTTGGATAAAATTTATCAGTTTATATGTAAGCCCATTTGCAGTTATCCCGTGGAATTAGTCGAGATGTATGTAAACTGGCCGAACACCATAATTATAAACAAATGTAAGCACATTTGGCTAACTAACGGACTAAAAGCAGTTGACAAGCACCGAGGCAAACTCAAGATTTGAAGATAGCAAGGGCACATGATCGAATTGTTCAACTAGTATCACCATTAGACTTTTGATCTTAAGGGTTCCAAGCAAAATATATGATCGTTTTTAACACACACACACACACATATATATATATATATATATATATTTAGAATTTTTACCGAGATTAACGGGGTTCGGTGATCCCTGTAAGCTGTTGGTGCTTTTAACTATTAAAATAAAATGACTAAATGCCTTAAGAGTAATTACAAAAGACAAACATTTAAAAGTATATTTACATGTTTGAGATTGAGGTATAATTATTCTTATTATAAAAGTATATTTACTTAAGGACAAGCATTTCAAGGGATTACAGAAAAATATTAGGAATAAATTAAATAGTAAAAAGCATATTAAAATTATCAATCCAACACCATATCTATGCAACTTGTGTGTGAAGTGAAAGCTATGCAAATTGGGGTTACCTTTTCTTTTTCGTCATTAATTTTGTCTCTTAACAAATGCCCAAAATTCCAATCTTCCTTAACTATGTTCCAGCTTTGGGGGATGCCAGCTATTTAATTATTAGTCCTATTTGCACTAGTGGAGCCATCTTTGTCTAACGTGACCTGACACTTTTTTGTCGGAAAATTACGTATATTGTATAGTTATATAAAATAATTTTCATTGTATAGATAATATATATTGAATTCTCTTAGCTTTTTTTTTTGTGTCTTTATTTTTTCATATTTTGATCATCTTTAGTAAAATTCTGGTTCCGCCATTGGCTATATCATATATGCAACACAATATATTATCTATTTTCCCGCTGGATTTTTTGTCTATTCCATTCTTATGATAATAATACTGTAGATTGATCTTTTCCTAAAGGGTATGTATAAAAGATTGTTGAGGATTGGGTTTTAGTGATCAATTCAAAGATTCGATCAACTTGACGATATGTTGGATACAAGGAATAAAACTATTAAATTAGCACCTTTTAGTGGCCAAATTTAAATTAATATATTTGCATGGTTTTGTTAGATGAAAGTGAAGAAGCCCCCAACATGTTAATTATTCATACCTATAAAGAAATCCATTTGTTTAAGTTCCTTGTGAGAGGCTATTCATTTGCTGTTTCATCACACTATCAAAATATGTCAATTAGCATTTGTTCTCCTACACACAAAGCCCGGATTTTAACTTTATGAATTCTGAATTTTAGAGTAAAACTTTTAAAAGCTACTAACTGGGTTTTAAATTTACTATTCGTACTTATTTAATATTTTTTTTAATAAAAATACATTATTTGAGCAAAATATTCGATCAAACCCATATTGGGGCTTGTAGCTCCGCCACTGCCTCCCCCGCCAAAAAGTGGGAATGCCTATAATGTTTGTTTTTCCCTCTCTTTCAATCTATTTTTACCTTTTTTCTGTTTTCACATAATCATAAGCAATATTACTTAAGGATGTGGTGGAATGGACGAGTTTACCATCATTAATCAAAGGTAACGCAATGAAGTTTTGAAAATGCAAAAAAAAAAAATAATACTCCGAGTGGGAACTTACAATCGACTCTAATTATTGCGAATCCGAATTAATCGGGATCAATATATTTTGATACTTGGGATTGCACTTATGGATAAATACCCTTGTGGTGGGCAATAGTGATTGATTGTACTTTTTGGGGTTCACTAAGATTCTCATGCAATATATGCATAGCCATAATTGCACAGTAAGACGAAATTAAGACAGGCTGGTAGAGTATAAACAGTGGGGTATATTTATGATTTTGATCATTTTTAGACATGAGACTACTCTCATGATAATAGTCTCATCCCCATGTAGATTTGCAGTATCTTTGAGGGTGGCCACACCACTAGGACTTCACATTCCTCCTTTTTCACGGTCTTTTGTCTCTCAGTCCATAAGCGAATTTATAATTTAAAGTTTATGAGTTTATATATATATATATAGATAGATAAATAGCCTTAAACTACTCGATCAATAGCGAATTCAAAATTGACACGTCTTTAAATATTCTTAATCGAGAGAGTATAATTCTGAAATATATTATATCTAACTTCGTCTATAAGTACGACCATGTGCGAACCCCCCCCCCCCCCCCACATATATACACTTCAAAATATTGAGTCCTACCGAACTTACAAACACACGCTCTCTATCTCCTTCCCTCCCCGTAAATTCTCATTTAATTTAAAAAAAAATTTGTTTATAGGAATAGGGTGATAACCTATCATGGTAATTGCAAATTTCGAACTTTTAACGCTAAAAGTTGTATCATCTTGGAACGTACTATCCCAAATAAGACTACAAATTTCAACTATAATTAAGTAAATAATTTCACACACATATTTTGGAAAATGTGGAGACGCGACGGAAAGGTCTTGTCTAAAAATCTAAAACCTTTCACTTTCTAATGGAATCAGAGAAGAAAGATTTGATTTTCTGATTTGTTGATTTGCAATTGGTCTATCAATTAGAAAATTCAAATTTTGGAAGATTAAGGTAATACTAACGAGTAGCCACAAATACACTTTTCTTGATCCCGTGACACAACATGCTAGGGGTGCAGAGGGGAATTTCAAAAAAGGGTTAAAAGGACAAGAAAAGAGAATAAAGGAAATATTTTAAATACACTTCCACCTTTCTAACAGTAATATTAAATCTCATATTCTGTCACGATCCGATTCCACTACAGGCCGCGATGGTGCCCAACCCTATTGCTAGGCAAGCCAACACTGAACAAACTAGTAATTTCCCATTTAAATAGGTTACTAAGTGGATATTATCTTCTCATTTTATTAAAAGGTTTAGAAATTTGCAATTTAAAACACAACTAAAGCGAAAGCAAATAAGTGAAAACCGAAATCATGTAAACAAATCCAAAATCATAAGTTTACTAGTGTGTGCCAAGACCCGGTGTCACAAGTATGTGGGCAATCTAGTAGAATATACAAAATCATGCTATCCTACTGTCTGAAAGGAAATAGACAGAAAATAAAGACATAGAAGAGACTCCAGCTGCCGCAGAACGTCTCGAAGGGGCAGCTCACCGTGAAGTCTCAAGCTGGGGGATCAAGTCTACGCGCCTGGTGGATAACTAGATGAGTCTGCCTCAGATCCTGTACAATTAAGTACAAAAGCATAGTATGAGTATATAAACAATATGTACCCAATAAGTATCCAGTCTAACCTCGAAGAAGTAGTGGTGAAGGGTCGACTTGACACTTACTGGGGTCAACAATAATATAATTAAAGTGTTACGCTAAGCATGAATATCATAAATAATACTGAAAGCTTAACAACAGGAAGCGATAAATTCTTCTTTCATAATATAGTGCCAATTCCAGTCATATCATTTAACAATTTACATTCAATGCATTAAAATAATACATCTCACAGAAAGTCCAAATAAATAGCATGTACAAGTTATGCTGAGGTCATATGGCTCGATCCAACATAATAATAAAATGTGCACTGCCAGAGGGTCGAATGGCGCGAACGATAAATGCATCTATTAACATGCCGAGGCCAACGTCCCGCTCCCATGAGAGTAGTGAAAATAGTCACCCCGCTCGCGGAATATACTTGCGACGCGGTCAAATATAAATATAACAAAGTTCTTCTCAATTCTTTTTAAAATAATAATTTACTTGAAACCCTTTGAAATCTTAAAATTCTCAAAATAGTTTTATTCAACGCAAACCAACAAAATATGCTCAGATAAAGGTGTCCACAAAACATGGTGTATGCCTAGAACTACCCGAACATAACCAGAATAGTAGCTACGTACGGACTCTTGTCACTTCGTGCGTACGTAGCCCCCACAAATAATCATATATTAATTTAGTTCACCTATGGGAAAATTTTCCTCTTACAAGGTTAAAAAAGAGACGTACCTCTCTTCAAGGGCTACTTTCCGGTCCAAGCTTAAGCCCAAACCCTCAATTTGGTGTCGAACAATCCGAAACTATCCAAATAACGTAAAAACTAATCAATATAGGCTCAAAAGTTCATATTCCCACTATTAGAGTGATTACCCAACCCATATTGCAAGATTCCTAAAATTCACCCCAGGCCCACGTGCCCAGATTTCGAAAATTTTCTAAGAAAGTTATTACCTATAACCTTAGGATCAACAATATATGATTTTTACTACATTCCATAACAAATTTTGTGGTTAAATTTTATTTTTTATCAAAAACCTAGGTTTTACTCTAAACCGATAATTTTCACTAATTTACATGTTGTAATTTACCAATAAATTATGTATTAAACTCACATTAGGTAGATGTTACTTACCTCACAAAGCTAGGTTGAAATCTCTCCTTTTGAAGCTCCCAAATCGCTCAAGGATGTAATAAATGACCCCAAATATGCCTAAGTCCCGATTTTTAAACTCACTGCCCACCCCTTCATCGCGAACGCGACAGGGGCCTCGCATTCGCAAAGGCCATTGGCTCAGGCCCTCTGAAGTCCCTTCATCGCGAACGCAACAACTGACACGCGAACGTGAAGGCTAGCTTGGCTAGACCTTCGCAAACGCGATGGTAACTTCACGAACGCGAAGAACAAAGCTGGACCGACCCAGCTAATCTACTCTACGTGATCGCGAGAGACCTCACGCGAACGCGAAGATCACTAGCCTAGACCTTCGCGAACGCGGAGCATCTATCCCGAACGTGAAGAGCATTCCTTCCCCAACCCAACTCATTCTACGCGACGCGATGGTTCCTTCGCGTTAGCGAAGAAGGAAACCAGAACTGGGAAGATCTGGTTTCATGTATTTAGTTCCGAGGGGTCCGAAACTCACCCGAATCACTTGGGACCCCGTCCAAAGGCACTAACAGGTTTGTAATCATAATACGGACTTTCTCGAATTCTCAAAAGGCGAAAAACAACAACAAAACCAAGAATCATATCCCAAAATCAAATTGAATTGAACTTTGAACTTCAAGTTTTCCAAAACCGCCGAATGCGTCGAATCATACTTAGACTACTAGAAATGACACTACATTTTGCGTGCAAGTCTTAAATGACGTTATGAAACTATTCCCGGCCTCGAAATTCAATTCGGACCTAGATATCACCAAAACCCGCTCCAAACCAAATTTAAAGAACTTCAAAGTTCTTCAAGAACTAACTTTCCCTATTAGGCGCCAAAATGCTTACGGTTCATCCAAAACCCGATCTGGGAATACGCTCAAGTTTGAAATCATCATACGAACCTATTGAAACCGTCAAATCTCGATTCTGAAGTCGTTTGCTCAAAAAGTTGATCGAAGCCAAACTTGGCCTTTTAGGCCAACCTTAAGGAACCAAGTGTTCCAATTTCAACCCAAACTCTTTCAAATCCCGAACCAACCATCCCCGCAAGTCATAAATCAATAAAAACAAGTACGGGGAGTCTTATTTAGGGGAACGAAGTTCTAGAAAGTAAAACAACTTGTCGGGTCGTTACATATTCAGAGAGAGAGAGAGAGATCAGTGTGTGAAAGATGCAGAACTGTTGGAAAATATTATGGGCTTTTTTCAATTTTAGTCCACGCCAGAATATTTACATTTTGTAGCAAAACAAATGTATAAAATTTCTATAATTTTGAATATAACATAAAAAATGTATATATATAAAAAATATATACATAAAATATACATTTTCGACTATTATTTTGAGAGTAGCTATACAATATCATTTTCTCATATTATTGGATAGGGTCCATTCATAAGGGGTACTGGATGACCCATAAGTCCATTAATAAGTCTTCCTCCTAAATCCTACTTATAACTTATAAATACACAACTTTGGGTGTATAGAAAAGAGGCTTTCTCTAACATTTCTAATGAACAACAAATGACGGTTAGGGTTTGATTCTCTGCATTATAGAGCTACCTGTCACGTGAGGATTCTTAACGATCAGTAATTCGAGTCGGGTTGCTGATCAATTGAACAAGAAAAGGACTAAAAAGAAAGACCACCAAAAGTGACGACCACCAAGACATGCATAGTAATTCGATCTTTTGATCACCGATGCTCTGTTTTCGCTAACAGAGGAATCCGTAGGTCTCCTAACTAGTTTATACTACGAGAACAATCAAATGATAGCAACATGTGTGCAATGACTTTGTATGAATTGAGACAACACGAAAATGATTAGGCCAGCTTATCCACTTTATGATAGGAAAACAATTTGGAAACATTATTTTACCGTATTTGATTGGAAAGTAAAAACTATTTCCAAAGACAAATGAAGACATTATTGTATCCTTTGTAGCAATAATGTTTAAGAAAGCAATATGTGACGTTGCAATTTCTTTTTGGTTTAAAGAAAATTTGCTTTAATATGTTATCAGACATTCTCGTGTTTTGCATTATTATTTGTTTACCCTCAAAATTGGATAAAAATTGAATTTGTAAGTTGTTTTAAGGATACGTGAATTAAATTGATACAAAGCGATAACTTAAATTATAATCGGAAATAAAGCATGATGAAGTAAACTCAAACCACACAAATTAGACAGTAACGACCTTGGGAGGAGGGTCCCCTTTGAACAGGATGCACTTCGATAAGTATCAAGACACAATTTAAATAGAACTTAAAGAGAAAATAACAGTATATTACTTCTGAGTGGATGTTACAATGCGCTTTACAAATAATCAGACCCTCTTTATATAGCAGGGGAATCCTACTTTAAGTACAATCCTATAAAAGGTAGAAAATCCCATGATTTGCTAATTAGCCGGTTTCCCATTGATACGTGCCGAGATTCCTACCGTGATACCTGACTGATTACATATATTTTGACCTTCAGTTATCCAGTCTGACAAGGTTTCCTCGAGCTCTTCCGGTGTCAGGGTCGATTCCGGGGTTACAAACTCGATGTCCTTGAAGACGGGCGTTCTGACCTCGTATTCTAGTTCGATAGAATCCAAGGTTGATCTTCAACCGTTCACATTTCAATCCCGATCTATCATTCAATAGACGAGCCTAATTTTGATGGTATACATATATTCCTCTCATTTTTCGGAGAGTAAACGACGAGAAATGATATGAGTTCCTGATTCTCCCCTCGATACCCCGCGTTAGCAACGACAAAATGAGTGAAACGTCTCGTCAGTCATGTCTTAACGACACTAAATGCTCGTCAGTTGTTGGTAGGCCACTCCTAGTTTTGAACCGTCATTTGAAAATTATAAATACCCCTTCCTTCATTCAATCAAACTTTACATCCAAACCTTTACTACTCTTGTTTTCCAAAATCTTTGCATTTTCTAGCACTTGTACCCAGATTTTTTGAGAGCTTTGTTAGAATTAAGCGTACCCTTTAACTTCCTCTTCTTCATATTTATCCAAAAATAGTGAAGACTTCTAAGACAGTCCCTCAGAAAGAAACCGCCTCTTCTTCCCGGCCAGCCGGCGATGAACCAGCGGCGGAACCTCCTATTGACGCGTTTATCTCTGGCGGTTGCTCGGTGACCACCGACTTCAAAGTTGAGAAACCTTCACCCATTTCGGGCCGAGGTAAAAAGGTATCGAGGTATATTTTCTCGATCACTGAAGATATCCTCCCTACGGTCATAAAGGACTACAACTGGGCCGAAAAAGACGTGGTGGTCCCTGGGCTCGAAGAAGACATCATTACCCATGTTAAGGGATACTTAAGTGTTTACACTTATCCCTTTATGTTGGGCTCGTTGGACCCAGTGATCATTACTTCTACAAAAGGTACGAGGTGTGTCTTGGTCAGATCCACCCTCGTTCTAGAGGATAGTTATTCTCCTCCGATTCTTCGTGAGCAAGATTGATGGATGCCCATTCACATTGTTGATCATCTGATGTGCCTATACAGTCCCCGATTCTTCAGGGGGGATTGATTAAACTTGCACACCGGGCCACCAAATCCCCATTCTCGAGCATCGATAAAGATCGAGACCGAGGTTGGTTAGGCCTTTTTGTCTGAGTGAAGACCTCGGACCTAATCCCGGCCAAGGACATGCTGTTCCCCAAAGAGTGGAACACAAAACATAATTAAATTTCCCCTTTTCCAAGATTTTTATATTTTTGCTCTCTTTTTCCTCTTTCTTATCGATGTTTGGTGGCGATGTAGCTGTTGCTCAGGTTCTAGATGTAGTTCCCCTACTCAGGGAATGGGTCGAGGCATCGTCTCTAAGAAATTGTATTCCGAGTGCACATGGCGCAAACTTTAGAAAGGCCAGTGGGAGGCCCGTTCTCACGGTGAGATTCCTTTCTTGAGTGGATAATGCATTGGTTTCTCATATGCTGCCTTACTCATTTCTTTTTTCTTTGTAGTCTTTGGGAAGAATGTTGTAATGAGGCCTCTATCCAACGATGAGGATAGCCCCGCTGAGTCCCCTGCTTCGAGGAAGGGTAAGGAGAAAAAGAGGAGAAGGCCTCCGAGTTCTCGAAACTCGAAGAAGAAAAAACAAAAAATGAGGTTGGTGCGCAAATCTAAGGAAAACACCAGCGCTCGAGAGCTCCCATCAGACTTAGTCCACCCACTGAGGGATGAGTCCAAAAAAGAAGAAGAAAATTCTGAACTGGTGGCTCGCGTGCGAGGCAATGTTGTATTACCGCAAACCAGGGGGGCTGTTGAGGAGGCATGGCCGAGGCCTCCGAATCAGGGAGGGGTGAGGCCATTTTGCCCCAAGTTAGGGAGGCCGACCAACATACTATGGCTGGTGCTTCTCGGGTAGAGGATTATGCCCTGAAGGACCCACCTGGAGTGATAGATCTCTCTAAGTCGCCCTTATTTACCGACTCCATGATCCACGACGCCCGAACGCTAAAAGAATGCCCAACTGAGGGGCCCAAGGGGTGGCAAACCCTTTTAACCACTTCTTAATGGTTTAGATTCTTCCACCTCGAAGGACGTCATCGGGCTAGGTGACTTACCGATACCAAATAAGAGTCCACCTTCGGGAACTAGCGGGCCTTCTTTAAGTCCGAAACTAGTAAACCAGTTCCCAACTCCGAGTGCGGATCCTGGCCAGAAGTGATCAATTATTATGTCCATTCCAGAGGATGCCCGGGTCCTCTATGCCGCCGTGGGGGTTGCAAGTTATCTTCGGTGCTTGGTTACCGAAGAGGATCAAGTAAATATGAACGAGGTAGAAGCGCCCTACCTGTTCAACGAAGCCCAACATGCGCTAAACCGGGTAACTTCAAATGCCTCTTGACGACTTTTCTATTATGTATTTACATTAAGATGATTGTAACCTTTTCCCTTGTGTTTGTAGGCCTCGGTGTTCCATCACGAGACTTTTCTCCAATATCGAGAAGAGTTAAACCCACCATGAGGCCGAGACCCGAGAGCTCATCGAGAAGAGGGTTGCTTACAAGCTTTTCAGTGAGCAATGTGAGGAGAAGGCCAAGAAACTTCAAGATGAGATGGAGGAGGCCCAGAAGGAGCATGCTGGCTTGGTCGAGCAGGTAAGAAGAGGCTTTGAGGTTAGTGACGATGAGTCAGATATGGTGGCTAATGGTCCAAACTCGCAGGCCCAATAAAAGCTTGACCATATCGGACAGCTCTGGGCAGAGGTGGATGCAGTAAAGGCTGAAGCTGAAGAATGTAAAAATAATATGGACCACCTGGTCTCAGAAAAGAAGACCGCCCAGTCCTAATTGGCATCGGCTGAGATTCAACTTCGAGCTTTAAAGGAGAAGTCCTTGGCGCATGCCAAGAAGATTGAAGAGCTCAATTCCCAGCTGAATTTGGTCGTCTCTGATCGGGAAAATCTGGTCAGGATCTCGGAACAGTCAAGTCTGAGGCCAAAGTAATTAAAGATAATGCCGACGAAATGATAGCCGTTTATAAGGCTGATGCCGATGCGGCTCAGGTTCGGGCAAAAGAAATTATCGAGCATGCAAAGTGGAAATCTCTAAGGGAGGCCCTCGAGGAAATTCATGCTCGAGGCTTCAACTTATCAGCTGAGCTCGAGAGTGTCAAAGAGCTCGAAGCCGAGGCCAAAATATTGTCCTATCCTGAAGACGACGATGGGTCCAAAGATTTGGGTGAGTCCGAGGGTGGAGGAAATCCCGAAGGTGACGATGTTTCCCCCAACGAATACTAGGTCACTTAGGCTTTTAGATGTTTTTATTTTTTGTATTTTTGTTGAGGCCATTTGGCCTTTGTAAAAATTTGCATCGAGCTATTTAGCCCTTGTAAAAAGAATTGATTATGAATATAAGGCTTTTTCCCTTCAACAGCTTTCGAATTTTCTCTTTGCCTTATTTACTTTTATTTGCAAAGATATAAATGCCTTAGCATGAAATAGTTGGGTTTTGTTTAGAGATTCGAACAAACTTTGCCTTCAACTTTATTTCATTTTAAGGCATCGTGGGGGTTCAGTGTGACCGAAAGTTTTCCTCCCAAAGTACTTAGACTTTTTTAAGTCATAGTCTACCGCGGGTAGCCTTTAGAACCGGCTAAGAAATTTTAAGGCCTTGTTATTTTTGTTATGGGCCTCGGACGTCTCCGAGCCATGTTTATGTGGCCGTAGCCTTTATAGTTCGGGTGTTGCCCCGTGTTAATATTGTTATCCCGAGTTATCCGGGCTTGCCTAAGATGCCAGTCCCCGAGTGGGGGTGGCCTTAGCTTTTAAAATTTGGGCATTACCTTAATAGGACTTATTCCTCCGAGCTCCAATTGCTCGGACCATCCAAGTTTGGTTTTGGACGGCAGTCCCGGGGCAGGAGCGATCATTTGAACTCAGACTAAGGTGGCCCTTGGGCTCAATACAATTAGGAGATTGGAAGTAGGAAATTCCTTAAGAAATGCGGGAAGAATTTAAAAAGACACGATACTTATCCCCAAGGAAGAGACTTCTTTTTATTCTTGTGCATCATAATTACACGTGTACAAACTTTGTGTTAGGGCTCGAGCAATCTATGTGGGCACGGTTTATTTGGCCGTTTGGCCCTTACAATAACTCCTATTGATCGAGACCCTTTGGTTACGAAGTTTCTTCCATTGCTAAAGTTGATAACCGAGGGTAATGACCCCCAATATTCGAGGTTGATCATAGGGAAGCCTTGGATACTATTAATATGATCTCCGACACCAGTTCATGACCGATCTTCGATTCTAAGTTGGCACGATCCACTGTTGCCTGGTGAAAAATCTTGTCGAAAAACCCATTTGGTACAAAATCGATTCAAGGGAAAAAGATTGCAACACGTGCTTTCAGGCCTAAAAATAACTGATAGTCCAAAATATAAGTAAAAAGAAAACGAATGGGGTCGTACCTTAGTAGTAATATCGTTTCAAGTGAGTTATATTCCAATTGCTCGGTAGTTATTCGCCGTTCATCGTTTCGAGTTTATAGGACCCTTTCCGGTGGTTTCGAGTTCATCGTTGCTCGGTAATATCTCTCGATCCGTTGCTTTTGGACAGCCAACCGAACGAGGGCGACTTCACACCTTTGTCCAATAGCTTCAAGCTCTTACTCATGCCCTTATCATTTGATTCCTTTGTTACATATCAGAATCTGATACTCGATTCTCCAACTTTGATTGGTATTGAGCTTCGGCGTCGTAAACTAATGAGAAAGGAGTGGCCCCAGTACTGGACTTCGAGGTCGTACAGTATGCATACATGACTTCAGGTAGGATTTCCTTCCATTTTCCTTTCGCATCGGTCAACTTCTTTATGAGGTTTTAGAGTATGGTTTTTGTTGGTCGATTCGGCCTGTCCATTCCTATTAGGGCGGTAAGGTGTTGATAGGATCCTTCTAATCTTGTGGTCTTCAAGAAATTTGGTTACTTTGCTACCGATTAATTGTTTTCCGTTGTCGCACACGATCCCGGACGGCATTCCGAACCGACATATGATGTGCCTAGGCTTCTACCCACTTGGAAAATAGTCAGTCATAACAAAAATTAATTGAGCCTTACCGGGTGCCCATAGAAGGGGCTGACGATGTCTATTCCCCACTTCATGAAGGGCCATGGCAACAGAACCGAATACAGCAGCTCCCCGGGTTGGTGAATCATCGGAACATGTCGTTGGCATCCATCACATTTACGTACGAACTCCTTTGTGTCATTTTCCATGTCGGTCCGGTAATAGTCAGCTTTGATCACCTTTCGAACCAATGATTCGATGCCTGAATGATTCCTACAGGTGTCCTCGTGAATTTCCCTTAAGACGTACTCAGTATCTTGTAGTCCTAGACATATCGCTAGTGGGCCATCGAACGTTCTTCTAAGTAGGGTTTCGTCTTCGGACAAGCTAAACGGGGTTGTCTTTGTACGCAGGACCCTTCACTCTTTTGGGTTCGAAGGCAATTTTCCAATCTTCAGATATTCTGAATATTTGTTTCTCCAATCCCAAGTCAGGCTTGTAGAGTTTATCTCTGCATGACCTTCTTTCACCACTGATTTCATTAGTTATACGACTGCCCCCGAGTTTAGCTCATTGTCTTTGAATGAAGACCCTAAGTTAGAAAGGGCATCAGCCTCATTGTTTTGATCCTGGGGCACGTGTTGCAAGGTCCACTCCTTGAACCGATGTAATGCTACCTGCAACTTATCCAGGTACCTTTGCATTCGTTATTCTCTGACCTCGAACGTTCGTTTACCATGATGAGGGAATCACACTTAGCTTCGATCACCTCTGCTCCCAAGCTTTTGACTAGTACGAGACATACAATCATGACCTCATAGTAGGCCTTATTGTTAGTCAATTTTACAGTCCTAACAGATTACCTAACTATTTTGCCTGTTGGTGGGTTTAGCACAATACCAAGTCTGGACCCTTTTGCATTCAAGGTGCTATTTGTAAAGAGGGTCAAGATGCCCGAGGACATCCCCGAGTTTACCAATAACTCTCATTCAACCTCGGGTATTAGGGCCGACGTAAAGTCGGCCATAAAATTTGCCAAAATTTGGGATTTGATGGCTGCCCGAGGTTGATATTTAATATAGTACCCACTAATTTCCACTGACCATTTTGCCAATCATCTCGAGAGTTTGGGTTTATGCATAACATTTTGTAACGGGTAAGTCGTCACAACACATATGGGATGGCACTATCCCTAGGACAAACTTGCTCTGATACCAAGTTTGTCACGACCCAAATTGGAGGGCCATGACTAGCACCCGACCATACTTGCCGAGCACCAACGTACATTTTATCTAACCCTTTTTTATTATCTTTTAGGGTTGACGAGATCAATATAAATGGTAGACATGGATCATGGACAACCAACAATAAAATATGCTTAGCAAAGCGATCACCAATTTTTCTAGGTGAGGGTACCTAGTTTCAGCCTCACATAGAGTCCTGCTAACATAGTAAATTGGAAATTGCGTACCTTGTTCTTCCCGGACCAGGACTACATTAACCGCTATCTCCGATACCGCCAAGTACATGTATAGTTGTTCGTTTGCCTTCGGTGTGTGAAGTAGCGGTGGGATCGAAATATACCGCTTGAGTTCCTCCAAGGCCCATTGACACTCTGGGGTCCATGAAAAGTTCTTCTTCTTCTTTAATAGCGAAAAGAATCGGTGACTTTTATCTGAGGACCTCGAGATTAATCATCCTAGGGCGCCTATGTGTCCGGTTAATCTTTGCACGGCCTTCGCGGTTGTCCACAACCGTAATATCTGCAATGGCTTTGATCTTATCGGGGTTGATCTCGATTCCTCGGTTAGATACCATGAACCCGAGGAATTTACCCGACTCGACTCCGAACACACATTTCTCCGGGTTCAGCTTCATATTATACTTCCTTAAATGCTAAAAGTTTCTTGCAAATGTTTTAAATTATCCTCTACTCATAGGGACTTAACCAATATATCGTCAATGTAAACCTTTATCGATTTTCCTATTTTCTCCTCAAACATCCAATTTACTAGGCATTGATAAGTGGCACCAGTGTTTTTTAGTCCGAATGGTATCACGTTATAATAGTATGTGACATACTTAGTGATGAAAGAGGTTTTTTCCTGATCATCCGGGTCCATCTGTATTTGGTTGTACCCAGAATAGGCATCGAGAAAAATGAGGATCTCTTGGCCGGCCATGACATCGATCATGCAATCGATATTGGGGAGAGGGAAGGAGTCCTTGGGACACACTTTGTTCAAATCCTTATAATCTACATACATTCTTAATTTGTTCCCCTTTTTTGGGACTACCACTACGTTTGCTAACCAGTCCGGGTATTTAACCTCCCGAATGGACCCTATTTTAACGAATTTAGATACCTCGTCCTTGATGAAAACATGTTTGACCTTGGACTGAGGCCTCCTCTTCTGCTTGACCGGATGGAATTTTGGGTCCAAGCTTAGTTTGTGAGTGATTATCTCCGACAAGATCCCTGTAATATAAAATGGGACCAAGGGAAACAATTTATGTTAGCTATAAGAAGTTGAATGAGTTTTTTCCTGAGCTCGGGAGTTAACCCTGTGCCCAGTTATACCTTCCGATTGGGTAGATGCTCGATCAATATGACCTTTCCCAGCTCTTCGACCGTTGATATAGTAGCGTCGGGGTCATCAGGAACTATAAAACATCGGGGAACCACGTACTCACGTCTTTGTCAGTCCCCTACTTGTCCGGTTGGGTCTTGGCCAGTATCTGTGATTGCTATTTTGCCTCTTGCTTTGCTCCCGAACTCAGTTCCTTTGACGTTGCGAGTGTGGATATCAGAATCACTTCTTCGACTGCAAACATTTCTTTTGTGCCTGGTTGTTCTCCATAGATTGTCTTAATCCCTCCCGGCGTTGAGAATTTTAACACTTGGTGAAGAGTCGAGGGTACTGTCCTCATGTTGTGTATCCATGGCCTCCCGAATAGGGCGTTGTACCTCATGTCAACTTCGATCACATAAAACTTGGCCTCCTGGACGGTCCTAGTGGCATTGACCGGTAATGTTATCTCTCCCTTAGTGGTTTCACATGCCATGTTGAATCCGTTCAGAACTCAGATTGCAAGCACGATTTGATCTTGTAGACCGAGCTGTTCTACGACTCTCGACCGGATGATGTGACTGAGCTACCTGGATCAATTAACTTATGCTTAACTCAATATTTATTTATAAGTAACAAATATTACTAGTGCATCATTGTGGGGTTGCACGATCCCTTCTGTGTCCTCGTCGTTGAAAGACAATGTTCCTCTGGTATGTAATCTCGAGTCCTTTTTTCCCTTGTGATGGACACTTTGGTGCGCTTCAATATCGGCCCTTGAGGGACATCGGCTCCATCGATGATCATGTTAATGACATGTTGAGGTTTTTCATTAGAATCCCTGTTTCTGAAATGATTCTTGGCTTGGACGCTTAGAAATTCTCGAAGGTGCCCGTTGTTGAACAATTGGGCTACTTCCTCTCTCAACTGTCGGCAATCCTCCATTTCAACTGTCGGCAATCCTTCGTTTTGTGGCCATGAATGCTATGATATTTGCACATCTAGTTAGGATCCCTTTGGGTTGGATATGATTGTAAAGGTCGAGACCATTTGGTATCTTTGATGTGTCTGATAGCTGATATGATGGCATTCACATCAACATTAAAGTTATATTCTGATAACCTTGGTATTTCTTTAGGTGTAATAGGCCTGTCAAAGCCGTTCTTGCTCATGTGTCCTCGAGTACTCTGTCCTCGATCACTTCTCCTTTCATTTTGCGTAGAACTTCACCCGAACCCACTGCTTCTCCGGTCCCTATTATACGGCTGGTACCGATCGTTGTTTGATCTCGGTTCACAATTGATATCTCTCTTGATTCTATCGACGAGTCTGACAGGATAAACGGACCCGAAAAGAGCCCTAAGTTGATCATCTTTTGACTCTGATTTTTGATTGAAACCAATTATGCACATCGACCGAAGTGACAACCGACTACTCTATCAAATTCTACTTCAACTGATGCGAAGTCATCGATCTTTGAACATTCAGTCCTTGGGTGAAAGCTTGAAAGTCCCAATCATCAGCGACCAGTGGTAGGTCCATTCATTTAATTTAAAACCGGGACACAAACTCTCTGAGCATTTTATTATCCTTCTGGCTTACTTTGAAAAGGTCCGATTTCCTGGATTCAACCTTGACATCCCCGGCGTGTGCCTTCATGTAAAATTCTACAAGCATAACAAATGAATATATAGAATTAGGTGGTAAATTGTGATACCATATCATGGCTCCCTTTGACAGGGACTCCCCGAATTTCATTACAAGTCAGATTCGATCTCGTCATCCTCCAAGTTGTTTCCTTTGATGGCATATGTGTAGGAGGTAACATTCTCATTTGGGGCGGTCGTTCTGTTGTACTTAGGAATTTTGGGCATGCAGAACTTCTTAGGAATCGTCTTGGGAGCCATGCTCGGAGGAAAAGGTTTCTGTACGAACTTTTTGGAGTCCATGCCTTTCAATATCGGTGGCTCTCCTAGGATTTGATCGACCATGAAATTGTAGGTTTTCACCTTCTTATCATTTTTCTCCATCTTCTTCTCTCACGACTCTATCCGCTTTGTCAGTTCCTTGAACGTCTTTATAATTACCGGGTTGGTTCCCGACTCTTCATTCAATCTCCCTGAGGCCGACTCAACTATGTGAACAACCTCCTAGGGTGGCCCAGGATCAGTCCAACTTGATAGGCGGCTCAGAGTCTAGAGTTGGGCTATCGCCGCTTGTTGAGCCTCTAACATTTCGAAGATCACCCGCAAGTTGATTCTACCATCCTCGCTGCCGTGTGTGCTTTGTGCGACCGATTGAACATCCCTACAGATTCTACCTTTAGGATCAGTGGCAAGTTTGAGTTGATGGCCACATGCGAGCTCACGTCGATAGTAACTGCACCCGGGACTCCGTCGAGATCGACTAGGGGCATGTCGTTCCCGGGCGCTACGCTGTCATTTTCGTCATGGTGGCCAAACTCATTGTCAACATGTAGGGGTGCTGATTGGGGGTCTGATATTTCTATCCTAAAATCAGAGACACTTCAAAGAACAAGTGTAAAATAGTGTGTGTTATAGTAATTCGTATCAAATAACCACTATTATCCTTAGTCCCATGATAGGCGCCAAACTATTTATCCTCAAAATCGGATAACAATTGAAATTGTAAGTGGTTTTAAGTATACGTAGATTAAATTGACACAAATCAATAAGTTAAATTATGATTGGAAATAAAGTATGATGAAGTAAATTAAAACCACACGAATTAGACAGTAATAGCCTTGGGAGAGGGCCCCCTTGAATAAGATGCACTTCTATCAGTATCAAGACACAGTTGAAATAGAACATAAAGAGAAAATAACAGTATATTGCTTCTGAGTGGATGTTATAATGTGTTTTACAAATAATTAGACCCCCTTTATATTGTAGGGGAGTCCTACTTTAGGTACAATCCTATAAAAGATAGAAAATCCCTTGATTTACTCATTATCCGGTTTCTCATTGATATGTACCGAGATTTCCACCGTGATACCCGACCGGTTACAGATATTTCGGCCTTCTGTAATATGGTTTGACAAGGTTTTCTCGAACTCTTTCGGTGTCAGGATCGATTCTGAGTTCACAGATTCGATATCCTTGAAGACGGGCATTTTGACCTCGTGTCCTAGTTCGATAGAACCCAAGGTCGATCTTCAGCCGTTCACGTTTCAATCCCAGTCTGCCATTCAATGGAAGATCCTGATTTCGACCGTATACATTATTATCCTTTCTTTATGTAATGTTCTTATATCAAATTAGTACGCAAGATGATCTTAATTAAGAAAATTGTACGTTTTTATATTCTAATAACTAGCCTGCAAAATGTGTCAAACAAGCTAATTAAGTTATATGGATTGGTCATTACACGATAAGTTGCTCAATTAATTTTAACCTAAGTACATTTTGGACGGATTGAGTTATAACTAGTTATTTAGTCAATTCATATTAACGCATCCAACTTGACCGCAGTCTATCCAAATTTGTCAACTTTAATATTATAATAACTCATCTAACTTGCCCAAATTTGAATTGAATAGGTAGCTTACGGCTCCCTTAACGTATGTTGACCCAAGTAAACTTCTATTTTTAACTTTCGGATTTTTACACAAATAGTAGGTTGAATTTATTGTCTAATTTTTTTAGCCGATATACATAGTGTTAAGTTTAGAATTTTAATGATGATTAATAAAAACCTTGACTAATGTACATTGTACTATGTGTGCAGATTCACAAGGAAGCAACGACTCCGAATAATATAAGGAAGGAAAGGAAATCATCTAAACATATCGAAGGGAGCCAACAGTTATGACATTCAAATTGTCTATCAAAGGGATACCAGGAAGGAAAGAAAATCAATAAAAAAGCAAGAGATTATCAAGCATACAAGGAAGGAAAGAGAATCAATCAAATAAGCAAGAGATTTTCGAGCATACGAGGAAGAAAAGGGAATCAGTCAATAGAAATCAACGGAAGTTTTTAAGAGCAATTGATTGAAAAGATGAAGGAGCCAAACTATGGATTGAGAAAGAATCTGGATGTACTTCACACGCTAGATTCATGAGGCTACCTTTGGGTCCTACTCTTAGAAGATTCTGCTTCAAAGCAAAAAATCTTACAATCAATGATCTTCCACAATCTCAGAAAAGAAGAATCAGAAACTTCATCGAGCACTATTAAAGAAGAGGAGGAAGGACGAGGAAGGTTACACAACTTAATACAAGTTTCTATATCTTTCTTGTTCTTAGTACAAATACTGTATTCTTGAATTTACAAGTGTCATAAAATATAGGAAGAGTTAGAAAATAAAATAAGAGTTGTGTCAAGTTTAGACAAACACTGTTGCTGAATATCGTTAGTGGTGAACGAACAAAAATCACAACTCGTTGTAACGACTCAATATTGAAGATCTAAAAGAACCATTGTGACCCAAGGGAACTGGATGTAGGTACCACACTGATACTGTACCAGTATAAAACTTCTATATCTTTACTGCTTTTATCTCTGACAGTTTAATTCTGTTGCGATCGAACCCGCTGAAAAAGCTTAGTCGACTAATTTCCTCTCTAGTCAACTAAGTTTTTAAATATTTTACAATTCAACCCCCCTCCCTCTTGTACTTTCAATTGATCAAAGATCACAATTATTGCCTAACATCAAGCGAGGAAGAGATCATGGTGACAAACACAGTCGTTGGAGCACTATTCTAAAAAGGAACCTCTCAGGTAAGTCTACCCTACTTCAATGGCCAACACTTCTCACACTAGAAAGTGCGTATGGAAACTTATAGTATATCATTATAACATTAAAGTATGGCATGTGATAAAAAGGAAAATCTTCCATTCCACTATGGAAGGATAAACACGGTGAGATCATAACATCATCTGATCGTCTCGACTTAGATGATCACATTGAAGAATAAGAAGTTGTTATTCAAGTGAATGCTAAGGCTAAGAATCTCTTGTACAATGCGATAAGCGGAGAAGAATATGAAAAGATATCAAGCTGTGAAACTGCAAAAAAATGTGGGACAAGTTAGAAGTCACATATGAAAGAACAAACAAAGTAAAAAAAAACAAGGATAAATCTCATGGTTTGTGACTATGAATTATTTCAAATTAAAGATGGAGAATCAATGGAAGAAATGTTCTCTCGATTCAGCAAAATTCTTAGAGATTTGAAATCCTTTGGTAGACCAATTAGAAGTGGAGTACAGGTCAGGAAAATACTAAGAAGTCTACCCACTATTTGGCAACCCAAATTCATTGCACTAGAATGTCAGGATCTTGACAAGATGTCATATGATGAACTTAGAGGTGATCTAATTGCCTTTGAGAAAAACACATTTAGGCATACAAGTACAACAAGAAAAGAAGAAGATAATTGCGTTTAAAGCAACAATGGCTAAATCAGAAGACGAAGGAGGAGGAGAACAAGATGAAAATATATCTATGCTCGCTAAAGTTGTAACAAGTATGATGTGGAAAAACATAAACAACAGAAGAGGTCAGCCAAATTTCAGAAAAGGAAAGATGGGAAATGAGAATGACAAAAATGATGGAAGTGCTATTAATGCGGAAAAATGTAACGATCCGGCCGATCCTTTGAGTATTATAGACTCGTTCCTTCATTTGCTATTTTTTTATGCTCAATTACTATTATGTAGCTTGCCGAAGTAGTTGGTTTGGTTTAGGGGATATTTTGGAATGAATTGGGACACTTATAGTCTATTTGGCCAAGCTTCTCAAGACAAAAAAAGTGCTTTTTTCCCTCAAAAGCACTTTTTTTTTCCTAATTTGAGGTGTTTGGCCAAGCTTATTTGGGAAAAAGTGCTTTTGGGAAGAAGCAAAAGCAGTTTCAGAGAAGCAGAAAAAGTAGCTTCTTTCCAAAAGCAGAAGCAGAAGCAGTTTTGGCTTTTTTTCTTACCTAAAATACACTTAACAAAATATAGAATATACCAAAATAACCCTTAAACCTAATACTTAGGATATTAATTTATAAATATTTCTTCTTATTTTTAGGAAGCTTTCTAATATATATTGACTTTAGGGGTGAATGCTTTTATATTTGTTGAAGGAATTTTAATATATTTAACTTATATTAAAAGAATTAAGTATTTTTTAATTTTATTTTCATATTTTACTTAAATAAAATGATTTTTTTAAATCATTGCATGTAATAACATAATTTTGATATTATTTATTTACTTATAATATTAATTATTAAGTAAATCTATTCATGTCTTTATTCGTAATTTTACACTTAAAAGCACTTTCTAAAAAGCTTGGCCAAACACAAATTATTTCTCAAAAGTGTTTTTTAGACTGATTAGCCAAACACAAACTGATTCTCTCCAAAAGTACTTTTTTCAAAAGCACTTCTCAATATAAGCTGATTTCTCCAGCTTGGCCAAAGAGGCTATTAATCCCAAGGTTGGAAGCTTAAGTTGAAAGAGCTGACCGGATATTGACTTATGTGTAAATGACTCCGGAATAGAGTTTTGATGGTTCCGATAGTTTCGTGTGGTGATTTTGGACTTAGGAGTGTGTCTGGATATCAATTTGGAGGTCCGTAGATGATTTTAGCTTTAAATAAAGAAAGTTGGAAAATTAGGAGTTTGGAGAATTGAGAAGTTTGACCGAGAGTTGACTTTATGATTATCGGGCTCAGATTTTGTATTTGGAAATTGGAAGAGGTATTTTATGCTATTTATGACTTATGTGCAAAATTTGAGGTCAATCCGGAGTTGATTTGATAGGTTTCGACAGTGATAGTAGAAGTTGGAAATTTGTTAGTTTCACTAGGCTTGAATTGGGGTGCGATTCGTATTTTTGATGTTGTTTGACGTGATTTGAGGTCTAGACTAAGTTTGTATCATGTTTAGGACATGTTGGTAT
Organism: Nicotiana tabacum; assembly: GCF_000715075.1. Lineage (NCBI taxonomy): Eukaryota > Viridiplantae > Streptophyta > Magnoliopsida > Solanales > Solanaceae > Nicotiana > Nicotiana tabacum. The sequence goes on from NC_134087.1 coordinate 200,464,503, forward strand.
ATTTGGTTGAGATCGAGGGGGCCTCGAGCGAATTTCGAATGGTTAACGGATCGAATTTTGAACTTGAGAAATGGTTGAGGAGTTCTGGACTGGTGTGATCACACTTGCGATGGATTTGGTCGCAGGTGCACAACCGCAGAAGCTAGGGAATGGTCACATATGGGGCCTAGAATGTATTGGGTAGTGGTCGCAGGTGCGAGGTTATTTTTCGCACCTGCGAGGTCACAGATGCGGCGTATAGGCGCAGGTGTAAAGCTTAGTGAGGGGATTGGGGAGCGTAGATGCGGACTTGCATCTGCGCATGTTTGTTCGCAGATGCGGAAGTGGGATGGAATGGGAGAATCACATAAGCAATGAAAATTTCCGCAAAAGCAAGACCACACGTGCGGTTAGTTAGAGCGCATGTGCGAAAGCACCAGGCAGAATAAGGATTTGAGGATTTCGGGTTTTTGTCATTTTTGGACTTTAAAAGCTCGGTTGAGGGCGATATTTGAGAGGGATTTACAAAAACTCTTGAGGTAAGACACTTTTAATCATTTTTATTCAATAATATTGAATTAACATTGAATTTTCCACTTAGTTTACGTGTTTTTAAGGTGTAATTTTAGGAATTTTGGGATAGGAATTAGAAAATAAGAATTGGGGATTTGAGTGACGATTTGGTGTCAGAATTTGGTAAGTTTGGTATGGATGGATTCGTGGTTGAATGGGTGTTCGGATTTTATAACTTTTGTCGGATTCTGAGGCATGGGCACAGGGGTTGAATTTTGAGTTGACTTTTGTCTTTGATTAAGAACTTAGCATTTTTTATATGGAATTGATTCCTATAGCTTGCGTTGATTTTATCAAGTTGTTTGTGGCTAGATTCGAGGCATTTGGAGGTTGATTTGCGAGGCAAGGACTTGTTGGAGTAGAGATTTTGCACGGTCTGAGGTAAGTAGCACTTCTAAACTTGGTTCTAAAGGTATGAAATTCCTGAATTACGTGTTATGTGATTGGTGTGGAGAAGAGACACATGCTAGGTGACGGGCGTGGGCGTGCACCATAGAAATTGTGACTCAATTGATTCTGTGGAGCTGTGTAGTCTAATAATCTTGTTATTTTTTATATATTCTCCATGTGTTAGAGAAATTGAACTGTGATTTATGTTAGAGATCATGCTTAGGCTATATGCTGGTACTATTAGCACCCACAAAGGTCGTGTTCCTATTGAATTACTTGTTTAATTTGAAATTTTGTACTCAGTCACATTTATCATTTACATATCATATTTTAGTCTCTGTTGCCATATATTACTACATCATATTATCATTGTTTTGACTGATTTTCATGATATTTGTGAGCCCAAAAGACTGGAGAGATTGATGACTGAGTGAGGCCGAGGGACTGATTGTGAAGTTATTTATGGGATCGAGCTGTGCGTCGCAGCAGTCTTTATTGATTCATTCCATTATTGTATTATTTTAGCGCTTGGGCAAGATTCGCCCCTCAGGAGTCTGACTTATCAATAGTGAGCGTAGGTACCTACTGAGTGTGAGTATGAATGCCAAGTGATTGGGAAGATTAAGTGACTGTGAGGACTGAGTGACTGTGAGGATTAAGTGGCTGTGAGGATTGAGTGAATGGGAGGACTGAGTGAATTGATATCCCGAGAGGATGCATATGATTTTTATCACTGTATTGCATTGCAGTTGGCATGAATAAGTGACATGTATGTATAGAAATGTATCACTCCTCATTTCAGTCATACTTGGCACATTTTACCCGTTTTAAACTTAAACTGTTGAACTTGAAAGCGTGTATACATTTTTGTACTATTATTCCTGTATTTGGACTGTACATGCGAAGCTCATCACTACTTTCAGTCCAAAGGTTCGTTTTGTTACTTATTGAGTTATTTGTACTCATATTACATTCTGCACTTCATGTGCAGATCCAGGTACTTCCGGGTACGGTGGTTGCTAATTTTGGAGCTTTATCAGTTCGGAGATTCTCGAGGAAGCTGTTTTGGCGTCAGTAGACCTTGACTCTCCTCCATTATATTTTAGTTTTATTTATATATACTGTTCTACCTTCCTAGATAGTGTTTCAACAGTCAGACCATATTTTTGTATAGATGCTCATGTACTTAGTGACACCCGAATTTGAGAATGTTGTATTGAGTTGCACTATTTTTGTATCAGTATTTATGGGATCTTACTTTTAAACTTATTCTGGTATGGTTTCAAATTCTAAAGATGTGTGGTTTATTGTGATTGTTTGCTTTCCTAGTATTGTGATAGGCGCCATCACGACATGTGAAATTTGGTTCGTGACAAAAAGACGGACACATTCAAGCTGAATGCCCTGAACTGAAAAAGAAACTCAGCAGAAACTTCCACAAGAAGAAGTCATTTGGAGTATGGAGTGATAAAAAAGAATCTGATCATGAGAAAATTGCCAACATGTGTTTATGACCATCAAAAAAGACACTAATAAAGATTCAAGCGAACTTGGCCTCATGGCAGACAAATGAACAAGTGAGGTACGTTTATCTATGTATCTTAAATGTAATGAACTTCAAGAATTTATTGATATTGCTCTTGCAGACATTGATAAAGTTCTAAATGAACTTCGAAAGATTAAAAGAGAAAAGAAAGCCTCGTCACTAAAACTAGAAGTATGTGAAATTAAAAGAGACATGCTTAAAGAAGAAGTTCATGAACTTCAACTTCAACTGAATGGATTGTGAAAATCCACCAATCACAATTCTATCAAATCAAACTAGTCAACTTCTCGTAATAACTCATCTACGACAAGAAATTACTCCGCATGCATTCATTGTGGTAAAGATGGTCACAACTCTAATCATTGCAGGTTTAGAAATAGCAGAGAAAAAGCCCCTGAAAGTTTTAATAATCCATCTTGCTTTTATTTTGGAATACTTGGCCATACATCTAACTATTGTAGGTTTAAGAATAACAAAAGGTGAGTTTGGTGACCCAAGGCCTCAAATCAGGCTAACAATCAAAATACTAACTATCCAGGACCCAAGCAGGCTTGAGTACCTAAAAATAAGTAATTTGTTTTTGCAGGAACACCGTAAGAAGAATCAAAAAGGGAAATGGTATCTTAATAGCGCGTGTTCCAAACACATGACATGTGACAAACAATTATTCAAAAATGTCACTAAGCTAGATGGTGGATCGGTCAGTTTTAGAGACAAATCAAAAGGAAGCATCATTGGAGTTGGAAGAGTCCCCCTCAGCTCATCATGTGATGTAGACGAAGTCTACCTGGTAGATGAACTTGGCTACAACCTACTCAGCATCAGTCAACTATATGACAATGACTATGAGGTTCATTTTAAAAAGTATGGTTGGTTCATTGAAGACAAATTAGGTAAAATTATTCTATATAGGAATAGAGATAGGAATGTCTACACTCTCAGTAATATAGATAGTCCAGGAAATCAAATTTGTCTAGCTTCTATGATTGATGATCCTTGAGTATGATATAGAAAAATTGGTCATGCTAGCATACATACAATTCAAAAATTCTCCAAACGTGATCTTGTCATTTGTCTTCCAAAACTAGATTTTTCAAAAGATTAAATTTGTGATGCATGTCAGTTAGGAAAACAAATATGTCTTCTTTTAAAGTCAAAAACATAGTTTTTACTACAAAACCTCTTCAACTTTTGCATATGGATATCTTTGGTCCAACCATAACTATTGGCATTAGTGGTAGAAAATATTCTTTTGTTATAGTAGATGATTTTTTTCGATTTACCTAGATTATTTTTCTGAGTCATAAATATGAAGCATTAAGGAATTTTGAAGTCTTTTGCAAGAAGGTACAATGAGGAAAGGGATATTACATCTCTGCCATAAGAAGTAATCATAGAGTTGAATTTGAAAGCAAAGCATTTAAAAATTTCTGCAATGATCAAGGAATTTCTCACAATTTTTCTTCCCTAAGATCACCTCAACAAAACGGAGCGGTAGAACACAAAAATAAAACCTTGCAAGATATGGCAAGAACTATGATTGTTGAAAACTCTCTTCCACACTACTTTGGGGCAGAAGCTGTAAGTACCACATATCCTATCATTAATAGATGCCTGATTCGACCCATTCTAAAAAAGACTCCATATGAGTTGTGGAAAGGTAAAAGACCCAACACCAGCTACTTTCATCCATTTGGATGCAAATGCTTTTATCTACAATAATGGGAAAAAAACCTTGGTAAGTTTGATCGAAAAAGCGATGAAGATATTTTTCTTGGATACTTTCCCTCAAGTAGAGCATATAGAGTTTTTAATAAACGGAATTTATTTATTATGTTGTATTTGTGGATACTAACCCTCGCTCAAGGAATGAAAAACTTCCTGAAGACGAGAAAGTTTCCATAGTTCCAAAATTTGTTAATACAGGTGAGGACATTCGTGATGAGGTGACTAATTAGCAACATCAATCAACTGACAGTCACATAAAAAACTAGGAGTCACATACAATTGAACAATCAATTCCCACCGAAAAAGAGCCAGCCTCAGTTGTTCCAAATGAATGGAAAGGTGAATCTGGATATCCACATAAAGACATCATTATCAATCCTCTGGAAGACATGAAAACGAGAAGATCTCAAAAGCAGACATCAAAAATTGCCCTCATCTCTCAATTTGAACCAAAAATGGTAAATGAGGCTCTTGGGGATAATATATTGAAAACTGAAATGCAAGAGGAGCTTGATCATTTCGAGAAGAATAAGGTATGAGAACTCATCCTTAAATCCCCAAATGCATATATTGTTGGAACAAAGTGGGTTTACAAGAATAAGCTGAACGAGTTTGTCCAAGTGATACAAAATAAAGCTAGACTGGCTGTTCAAGGTTATTCACAACAAGAAATAATTGACTATGAGGAATCCTTCACACCTGTTTCCATGTTAGAATCTATAAGTATCTCATTAGCCTATGCTGCTCACAAGTGCTTTAGACTGTTCCACATGGACGTGAAAAATGCCTTCTTAAACGGATTCATCTTTGAGGAAGTGATTATTAATTAAACCCCAGGACTTGTAAATGAATCATTTCCAAATCATGTCTATAAACTATCAAAAGCCCTATATGGGTTGAACCAAGCTCCTAGAGCTTGGTATGAAATGCTAAGTTTATTTCTAGTCAAACATGGGTTTGATCGAGGTAATATTGACACTATTCTCTTTATTAAGCGCTCAGACGAAGGTAATTTAATTGTACAAATCTATGTTGATAATATTATTTTTGGAAGTACTAACCCAAATTTATGCAAGGATTTTCCAAACATCATGAAAGGAAAATTTGAAATGAGTATGATGGGAGAATTAACTTTCTTCCTTGGGATACAAATCAAGCAATCACATAAAGGGATTTTCATTAGCAGACTCATTAAGATATTTGGCATGTCTAATGACAAAGCCATAGGGACTTCCATGAGTCCATCAACCACCCTTGATGAAGATAAAAATAGTAAGAGTGTTGATGAAATAATGTATGGAGGTATGATCAGATCTCTACTCTATCTTACAGCTAATCGACCTAATATCAGATTTAGTGTCTACAAGTGTGCAAGATATCACTCAGCTCCCAAGGAATCTCACTTGGATGTCGTTAAACGAATTATTAGATGTCTGATAGGGACAATTATTGACTATGGTATGAAAGCTTAAATGTCTTTGATCTCAAAGGTTTTTCAGATGCAAAGTTTTGTAGGTGATAAAATTGACAAGAAAAGAAAGAGTGGAATGTCCAATTACTTGAAAAAATCTCTTATATCTTGGCACATCAAGAAACAAAGTTGTGTCGCCTTATCTACTACTGAAGCAGAATACCTGGTTATAGGCAACTGTTGCACACAAGTTTTATGGATTATGCATCAACTGTTAGACTATGATTTACGTCTTAATTATGTTCCAATTATGTGTGATAACACTAGTGCTATTTACCTTTAAAAAATTATGTGCATCATTCTAGAGCAAAGCACATTGAAATCAATCATCATTTTATCCGTGATCATGTTACAAAAGATTGTCACACCTCCTTTTTCCTACCCCGTAAGGGTATAAGGGAGTTTTTCTAATTAAAGGACAATCGAAACGGGATTTGTTTAATTAATTCAGAGTCGCCACTTGGGAGATTTATGGTGTCCCAAGTCACCGGTCGAATACCGAATCGAGGAAAAGATTGACTCTGTTTAACAGTCCGCGAACCAGAAATCCGGATAAGGAATTCTATTAACCCGGGAGAAGGTGTTAGGCATTCCCGAGTTCCGTGGTTCTAGCGCGGTGGTTCAACTGTTATATTCGGCTTATTTATCTGATTTTTAACAATTAAGAACTTATATGCAAATTTTAACTTTGAACCGCTTTTATCAATTTTATTATTATTGTTATTATTTTACGGAGAATTGCAACGTTGTGAAAACGTATCTCGAACCACGTCACAGTCAATGCACCCGTGGTTATCGACACATTTCGACTCCATTGAGATTTGGATTTGGGTCACATGAATGCACACCCGTATTTAAGAAAATAATTTATTGAAGACGCGCCTAAAGCGACTAGCATATTGTTGTTTTGGAAAGGCCGTAAAATTTTGTTAAACGGCCCCGTCCCGAAATCTAAGAAGTTTCATCAAAACACATATAGAGGGCCCTGTAGCCAGCGTATTCTTGTTCGGCGAGGCACGTCTCATTAGTTAAATTTTTTTATTTTTTAAAAAAATTTGCAACGTCATGGAAATGCATCTCGAACCACGTTACAATCAGTGTACATGTGGTCGTCGGCACATTTCGACTCTGTCGAGATTTGGATTTGGGTTGCATAAATGCACACCCGAGTTTTAGGAAGGTAAGATTAATTAAGGCGCGTCCTAAAGAGACTATCATATCGTTATTTTGGGAGGAGGCCGTGAAAATTCACTAGACGGCCAACTCCAAAGTCTATCCAGTTATTGAGCCCTTTTATTGAGGGCCCCGCAATTTGTGATTTACTGTGGCGAGGCACGCCTCCTTTATTTTAAGGATATCCTAAAGTGACTACATTTCTATTTAAATTAGCCTCTAAAATAAAATAAAAATCCTAATTAATTACGAGTTTAAAAAAATAAGAAAACGTAACATACTAATTGCTAGATTAAGACAAATATTAATGGAAAGAAATTTTACTAAAAAAAATATTCAAAATTGTAAATAAAATACGAAATTCGCCAACTAATATTCAAAAGAAATCAATTATAGCTAGATTAAAAGCTCGCATTGTTATAAAAAAACTATTAGAATTAATTATTCACAACCATTTGAAACTAGATTTAACCATAATTACTAAAGCTTATTAGAAAGTTTATTAAACTTAAACGTTGACTCATCTTGCTCAAGCTCACATCTAATGGATTAATGTTCTTAGCCTTGCTACGTTGAATCACACATTAAAAGCATTAAGCCTGTTGATTCTACGAAATTATTGGCCTAATATTTGCGGATCTTTGTTACTAACAAGATTCAAAGATTAAAAAAAACTCAAATTGCTTCTATTCCAATATTTGCAAATTCAAATCTATATTTTACTAACCCTTCCCCCCCAAAATTAAATCGATTTCCCATATTGACTATTTACCAATTTGATTTGAATGCAATCTCAAACTAAAAAATTAACAAACCGAAACTAATACTTATGGTGTTCATACCAACACCCATCCAATAGTTCCGCAATTTAACGCTACCATTCATATAACATGAAACACATAATGAATATCTAACCAAAAATAAGAATATTCTATAATTAGAAGCATAAATCTTCTGGCCATTTCATTTCAGTTTCAATGCATATGTCAAAATGATTCAGAATAGTGTACCTGGTATTTGAATACAAGGAAAGGAAGAATAGGATCAACAACAGTAGGAACAACGCAACAACAACAAACAACCAGTAGCAGTAATGCAATAGTCCAGAAACAGAGTTTGAAAACCGGTGGAGCAGTAACCAAAAAATCAACCAGACTTAGGAAAAACCAAGCGAAGACCCAGAAATCCCAATAACTCTCAAAGACAGGACAGAATGAACCAAAAAAAACAGAAGAGACAATGGGATAATTCTGATTTTTTTCTTTAAGACTCGAAGTAGAACACTCTCAAACTATTGACTCTTTATGATTTCTGAAAATCAGTTCTTTTTTCTCAATCCTCAACTTTCAAGATTTAAAAGTCTGTTTTTATCTCCTCTTTAGTTCTGAAATTTTTATCTCCAAATTCAGTCCCCTTTTAAGTGTCAAATGAGTCCTCATTTATACCCAAAGCAAGACTCCTCATTTTCTTTTTACCTATTTCCTTTTTACTTTTTTTTAAACTATTATTACTACCCTTTTTTACCTCTTTTACTTTTCAGCCCAATATTCTTCTACTATGTGTACCTTTTAACCTTTATTATTACTTATACTATTTCTGATTTTAATTAAGTAAAAGTAGTCAACATGGACCCCATGGTTCCCCCCCCTTTTTAGTGGTCAAAGAAGACCTCATTATTAATCATCCTCCTTTTTACTTTACATCATTATGTCTTGTTCCCCACTACCACTTAAATGAATATATTAGATTCCCACTACCATATGTCTTGTTCCCCACTATAATATTTTACTATTATTAGAGCTTAGTGGACGGAGCACTTAAATTAAATAAATCTGCAATTGGTTAATTCCCGTATTACCCCTAAAACTACTTTACTGCCCTGATTCAAAAAAATCTGTTCAAACTTCAAAAATTATCTAAGAACTAAAATCAGATTACCAGCTATAACCAATTCACCTAATCAATTAACCAAAATATAGCAGCTATAACCAATTCTTAATCAAATTCAATCAACAAATTCAAACTAAATGATGAACAACAAAGAAACAACTGGAATTATTTTGATTGGACAATATTTTTTAAACAACAAACCTACTTTCAGATTCAACAACAATAACAAACAAGTATAATCAAATCACTGAGTTCAAATTCAAATTAAACTTAAACGGAATAAATAAATAGATTCAAATCATTAAACTCAATAATCAATTGAACCTTAAACTAAATCTAACAATATTACAACCAAGAGGAAGGATTCAAGTTATCAAACTAACACACTTCTATATTAAAACTAAATTCTTTTAAATGAATAAAAACAAACTGAAGAAATAATCAAGAAACGATAAACCACGAACAAGAAAGAAACAAACATACACTGATTTCGGATCCGAGAATATCAAGCAAAATATGGACAGAAATGAAACTTAAACCAACTAACCGGAAATGAACAATGGCGAACTCGAACGACAATGGAAAAACTCGAACCAAGACTGTCAAACCTAACGGATCTCGACTCAACAGGAACGTTACACCAAATGGAACGATAAACTTGAAAGTCAGTCGACAAACTCAAACGAACTCTCCTCGAACTCCATTGATGAAACAAACTTCCGTCGCCATTTTACGATGGTGATGGAGTTCAATCGATGAAGAAAAAGAAAGGGACAATAGCAACGCTGCTTGTCAATGAACTGGTGGAGCTGGCCGGAGCTCGACGAAGACGAAGGAAGGTGAAGCTGGCTGGACGTAGCAGAAGAAGAAGCAGCAACGTGCTGCTATTAATAGCGGACGGGGAGGGCAACACTGGTTTTTCCGGTGTGGCTGGGGTGGTAACGACGACGGGTCATTGGCGGGTGTTTGCTGGCTCTTGTGAAGAAGAGGAGAAGGGTCGTTTGGTTGGTGTACTGGTGGTCGTTTGGGACGTGAAGGCTGGTGGTCATTTCGGACGTTGGTCTCCGGCGTGGAGCTAGCGTTAATGGAGGTTTGGCGTCGCTGGGCAGTTGGGGGAAGGAGAAAGGTCGCTTGGTTGCTGCCTAAGGTGCTTGTGCGTCGTTCATGGCTGGAGGTGTCTGGTTCGACGGACTGAGGCTGGAGACGAAGGGGGTGTGTCTGGTTCGTGGGGAGGGAAGTCTTGAGGGTGGCGACTGTTTGGTGGTTTGAAGAAGACGACGCAGCAGGGGGTGGGTGTTTAGGGGTCTCTAAGGTTTGGTTATTTGGGTGTAAGGGTGAATGTAATTGAAAAATGAAAGTAAAAGAAAGGGGGGGGGGGGGTCGTTTGGGCCATGGGGCAGGGCAGACAAAAATGGGTAAAGGGGTTTGGGTTTTGGGGCCTAGTTGATTTAATTTGAAAGGTGGCCCAGTCCGGTTTTCTCTCTATTTTTGTTCTTTTTTATTTATTCAATTTCCTAATTAATAAAGCTAAAATGTTAAGATTAAATTATAAAAACCAAAATTATCTTAAAATACTAATTAACTCCTAATAACAATTATCACACATAATTAAATACCAATTAAAAATAAAATCATACAATTGGACATTAAATGGTAAAAATGCAAAATACATTATTTTTTGTGATTTTTTTATTTTGTAAAACAAACTTAATTACTCTTAATGGTAGAATTAAATCCTAAATGCAAATGCGACATATTTTTGTATTTTTTATTAATTTAATAAATAAACATGCATGGACAAATACAAATAATTATTGAAAAATGCCACGAAAATTCTCAAAATTGTACACAAAGGAAAATTGTTTTATTTTGAATTTTTTTTGGGAGTAATTCTCTCATAGGGCAAAAATCACGTGCTTACAGCTGCCCCTCTTTGTACGAAAACACGAAGAGTTTTTCGTGCAAAGATAAAGTGAGCGATTTTTGCCCATCCGAGTACTCCGAGTGAAGCATTTTTTGAAAAAGATTTAACCGAACCTTTGCTTCAAAGGTTTCCGACATATCCCCGGCTAAAAGGGAATCAGACCAATGTAGTTCGGGAAGTTTTGGTAGCTGGGACTACCATGGGACTGTAAACCGCTACAGTTGTTACATGCTGCTGCTACTGCTTACCGACCTCCTTATTACACTATGCTGAAAGAAAACAAAAAGCTAGACTAAACTATAGTCTATGAATTACAAAATCTTATCTATCTTCCACGTGCTCTGGTTGCTTTGCTTTCTTGTCGGCTTGGGTTTCCTCTGGTGCCTTTCTTTCGAAAACTGCCGGGGATGACACTGGCCTTTTGCTTTTCTGAACACAAGTTTTATTATTCCGATCTATCTGCTGGGGACACTGCTTTCTACATTAAAACTTGTTATGCTGGGGATTTTTGTTGTAACCCTCCTCATTACTGACTTCTGATTTGATCTTGAAATGTATTCCTCTGTTCTGCAGGCGAGGACGCTCCTGACTCCAACTTGATTTTTGAAAGATGACACAATCTCCATTCTCCAGGCGGGGTCCTGACTTTTCAACTTTAAAAATATAACAACCTCCGTTCTACAGGCGGGCTCCTGACTTCTTCAACTTAAAAATATAACAACCTCCGTTCTATAGGCGGGTTCCTGACTTCTCCATCTTAAAAATATAACAACCTCCGTTCTACAGGCGGGCTCCTGACTTCTCCATCTTAAAATAAACAACCTCCGTTCTACAGGCGGGCTCCTGACTTCTGTGAGCACGTGATTTTTGTTTACGCGACAATCACTCCAAAAGAAATCAAAATAATAACAAATGGTCTCGCCGTACAATTTTTGGAATTTACGTGACATTTTTTGGTAGTTATTTGTGGTTCTGTCCATTCTTATTTAGTCTTATCAAACAAAAAATACAAAATATATATGTCGTGTGTAATTAAATCATAATTCAGTTATAAAAAGGAAAATCACAAAAAATATGCATCTTTTATTCTATTTGTCGCCATGGTGTGATTTTACCTATTTAAATATTTTAATATGTGTGTGATAATTGTGTTAAGTGCTAATTAATGAGTGTTTAATTTCATTTTTAATTAGGTTTTGTGTTTTAAAATTAGAAAAAAAAAGAAAAAAGTGCAAATTGGTTTAAAAATCGGATTGGGCCTATTTTCTTTTTAATTTGAGGCCCAAAAGCAGCCCAAGGCAGCCAGTCCAAGCAACCCATCTTCCAGGCCACCAAAACGACATAGTTTGACACCAAAACTACGTTGTTTCAAGGACAATCCATCTCAGCCGTTCAAACCAGGTCGATCTGACGGCCCTCGTCCCATCTCCTTTACCCATTACTTAACCCGACCCAATGAAACCCGATTTGATCCGTTCCAGCATAAGACCAAACGACCCCGTTTCATATAGTTAAAGTAATCCAAACCGTTGATCTCATCAGATCCAACGACTTGGATCCACTCACCTACCCCGTATATAAGCCCATCCCTCTTACCCCACGCCCCCAAGCCAGACCCCCCCTGCCCTTAGGTCGTCTTCACCATACCCAAACCCTTTAGAACCATAGCGCCGCCCCCCTTTCCCCTCGCCATAAACCCGGCGGCAAGGATGCCGGTGATCACCATCTTAACACCCTAGGACCTCCTCGACCCCCTGAACACAGATCCACTAGCCGTGGGTCTCGAATCTTCCCCCACCATCTCGAATCTTCATTTGAAGATTCGAGCCGGACCTCGATCTACACCGACCTACCCCAAATTCATACCAGGTATCCCCTTGACCTTCCTCGTGACCAAACCAAGCTTGGTTTGGTCCGAATCTACCCACAAATCCCAAAACCCCAAATCTGAAGATTCGAACCCTAGAACACAAGAATTTGTGGAGTCTGTTTGGATTTAAACGGAAGTTTGAGGTCTAGTAGACCCTAATCGAAGTGTTCTCGGTCGAGAACACCTCGGTTAGGATTTGTTCGACTTCAAACGGGCAAATCAAGCTCGGGCCTGGGTCATCTGTGTTTAAGCTTTTCTGGTTTGTTCACTGTTCCCTTTTGTTATCTATTTAGTCTAGATTAGTTTATCGGCATGTTTATTTAGTTTGTTTGTTTATTTTGGGATTTCTGTTGTCAGTTGTTCTCCATCTCCATAAGACCTGTTATTTGGTCGATTGTTTATTCTGTTATGTTGAATCCGTATAGTAGTATACATATTTCAATATGATTAACATCGTCGAATCAATAAGGCCTGGTTTTTCCCTATATCGTGCAAAATTGTCAAGAACAATTCATGCCCTATTTGTATTATTTGTTTAATCGACTGATTGTTCTACGTTATAATTAATATAATCGATTAGATAAACGTCGTCGATTAGTTTCATAGGACTGAATGTTCAAATGTCCTGATTCCTGATAACTTCATATGATTTGATCGAACCATTGTTGATTAGCTGGTTGTTTGAAAACTATCTGTGAATGGTTTGTTAGCTATAATACAATAGTTGGAATTCAGTTAGGATAGTTTGTTGAATGTGAACTCCCATAAGTTCAGAATTTCATTTTTGTTGAAGTTGGGATAAAACAGTAATGGTCAGGGGTTTTAAAAGGTTTGGTTTGGGGTTATAAAATTCTGAAATGCTTAAAGGCAAGTTGAGCTGACAATAAGGTACTAAAACATTGATTCAACTAATGGAATTAATTGACCAATAGTGGAATTAATGACATATTGAGTGCCTTTAATGGCTGGAAATCAGAAAAGCATGGCAATTTGTAGTTCCTTAATGAATTAGGAATAATTGGACAGCATGTGCTGTCAGGATACATTCCTGCTGCCCATGTTTGGTTTAGTTTAACAAAATGATAAAGCATTTTAATAATGAAAAGAGTTTGTTGTCAGGGGAATATCATGGGAGGGGGCTTTTTATTTAATCTGGGAGTGAAAAGACAGCAGGAGAACATGGGAGGAGTCTGAATTGTTTAACAGGCTGTAGATAGTCTGATGCTAAGCTATAAATAAAGAAGAGTGTCCATTAGTTGGGGGGGGGAATCAGACAGAGGAGGAGTTTATAGACAGAAGCTAAAAAACTGGGGAGAGAGTCGAGGGCATTAGTTCTGAAAATTAGAAAGAGATAATTCTGAAAATAGGAGATAGTTCTGAAAAATCAGAAAAGAGAGGGTGTGGAAATCAGAAAGAGAGCAAGAGTTTTAAAAACCATAAAGAAGAATTTTTCAGGGCCTTAGTGTGTTTAAAGTTTAGGTTTTACAACAAAGAACTTCAGTTTTGTCTTCTGCTCAGAAATTCAAAAATCAGAAACTACTGTTTTATTGTCTCTGCTTGCAATCTTAGCAATCTTCTTGTAATGTTGGGATTTATCGGGCAACTTAGTTATCTGTTGATTTTTAAGCACTACTTTTTAAGCTACTGGCTTCCTCTTTGGGTTCTATTCTTTCCTGGAGATTCCTGCTGCTGTTGTTATTGGTTTTACTAGTCCTGCTGTACTGCTGCTTTGTGTGTGCTACTACTGCTCTACTGACTTTTCTGCCTCTTCAATTGTAAGCACTTTCCAGGTACACATTTGAATCTCATACTGCTATAACAGTTAAAAGCATGAAATGAAAGATGCAAAGGAGTTTTATCAGTCGCTGCTTTACTTACAGCTTTATAAATGTTGTTAAAATTGTGTAATTCTTTAGTTTGTAGCTCAATAGAGAACACATTAGTGAGTTTCGTATCTAATTGAAAACTCATTTAGTTTAATTATTGTGATTCACAATGACTAAGTTTGTTTAGTTGTACGCATGATGTACTTTATGTAATCTGTAAAAAATGCACGAGTAATTGGTATAGCAATAACTAGAATCCATCTTTGGTTATATTTTGTACATATGACACTGTTTCTAATCTTGCTCAATGTAATATAGTTTTTTTTGTATCATTCGAGCTAACTTTATTAAATCCGATTTCGTTAGACAGTCTATAGAACCGTGTTCGAATTACTATTAGTAGCAGCTTTATAATAATTAATTCCACTAATCCAGCTTAAACAAGCTAATTCAAATTCAACTCGAAGAATGTTAGCATGAGTTTAGCATTTTGCTAATCCTGTATGTAATTCTCTTCATTAAATTAGAAGCATGTTATCCAATGGAATAAGGCGTGAAACCATTTCCCGCCTCAGAGATAATTAATCTGATAATTAATAAGAACCCGGAGTTGGCCAAGTATGTGATCCAATTAGTATGTATTTTTGTTTCTTCTATTTTTAGAGACAAACAAATAGAAAATATAGTCGCTGTAGGTTTGTCCTTTCAAAATGAGACGAGCCTCGCCAAATAACATGCACAAACTGCGGGGCCTTCATGAATGTACATATTAAAATACTTAGAATTTGGGATGGACTGTTTAGTGAATTTCACTGCCCTCCCCAAAGATAATAACGCGTTAGACTCTTTAGGCGCGATTGAATAATATTACTTTCCTAAATTAGGGTGCACATTTATGTGACCCAAATCCAAATCTCAACGAAGTCGGAATGTATTAACAACCACGGGTGCATTGATTGCGACGTGGTTTGAGATGCATTTTCACGATGTTGCAATTCTATAAAAATAAATGATAATAATAAAAGCGGTTTAAACTTAATAAAAGCACATAAATCACAACATGTATTTAAATCAGATATTTAGCCATTATAACAATTTAAGCGACCGTGCTAGAACCACGGGATTCGAGGGTGCCTAACACCTTCCCTCGGGTCAACAGAATTCCTTACTTAGAATTTCTGGTTTGCAGACTTCATTTGGAAAGTCGAAAATTTCCTCGATTTGGGATTCAAGATAAACCGGTGACTTGGGACACCAAAAACCAAACCTTTCCCAAGTGGCGACTTTGAATTAAATAAATAATCCCATTTCGAATATTGTCACTTAAATTGGAAAAACGCCCTCGCGCATCTTAACCCTTTGGGGCGGGCGCGCAAAAAGGAGGTGTGACAGCTCTGGCGACTCTGCTGGGGACTTAACCCAGAACCACTGGTTCAGGGTTCAAGAATTCGAGCTTAGAATAATTGTTATATTTGGCTTTATTATCTGATATTTATTACATGTTTTGGCATAACGTGCTAAATGTTGTCTTTTTACCGCTTTAATATTATCTGAACTGTATATAAACTGTGCTGAAACCCTTTTCTCTTCACCTCTGGGGATGTGCTTACTGGTTGAGACTCCCTATTCTGTTAGTGTCAAATACCCTTAAATGAAAAAGAGGCTCGGACAAGTTACAAAGCCGGATGGCCTTTTGGTTCCCGGTAAGTTGCCCCCTCCTCGACTCGAGTTGTCCGCTCGGGTACACAGTCTAGAACACCGACTCAGGATTTGAACATAAAATGACATGACCTCATGTCGGATCCCTAGTAGGAACGCTTATTTGCATCATGTTGCATTTGACATAGGGGACTCAACACAGGGGTTGGGTCTGTCTAGGACAGGTAACCTGAAATGAAAAGACCATCCTGCTGCATCCCGTTTGTTTTGCGCATTTATTTGCTTCAGTTCTGCATGCTGACCGGTTTCTAAAAAAAAGGAAAGAAAATAACAGCGTAGGGAGATAATTACTTATTTTTGGAAAACCAATGTTCAAGTAGTGTCAAAACCTCGCCGGAATTTTCTTAAAAAAAAAAATGAAAACAAAATTTGTCTTTTAGTTTGATTTATTAAAAAAAAATAGATAAAAAAAAATTCCTTTTAATCACTTTCAAAATCCAAAAAATTTATATTTATTTAAAAGTAAAAAAGAGGAAAATTCAAAATTCAAAAAAAAAATGTTGTTTCTTTTGTAGTATCTCTTTTATAAATTCAGACTAATAGTCCAAATACTTCCTTAAAAGATTTTTCGAAATTTCAAAAAAAAAAAGTAAAAAAAAAAGTTCAAAGAAAAAATATTTCTTTAGTCTTCGACTCTTTTCAAAAATAAAAAAAAACAAAACAAAATATAAAAATCCAGAAAAAATATTTTCTCCTTTTCTTTAAAAGATTGTATTCAGAAGGGGTTTAGTTTATTTCCTCTACGCTTGATCGGCCCGAACTACGCCGGTTTGATTCTCGCAGGGTGCGAGATACGTAGGCAGCCCTCATCGGGTCCAACCTCCCTGTTTTCGGAAATAGCCAAAATATCAGAATTTTAATTTGTGAGTCGGGTGATGCCGTTTGTCGAGAATAGCCAAATGTTCCCGAAAGGGACGCCGGAAGGCTATCTTTGCATAAACAACCATTTTAGTCATTTTTAAATTTTGACCAAATTGCCCAATGGCCTTAAGATCCTCGTCCCGAGGATCTGCGAGGCCATGTTCCCTATATCGGGTCACCATTCCTAAAAAAAAAATAATAAATAATAAAAAATCAAGTGATGCTTTCGTTGTCAAAAACAGCCGAATGTTCCCGAAAGGGACGGCGGAAGGCTGCCATTGCATAAACGGTCGTCTTTGGTCATCGATTTTGGTTTTCGACCAGTTGATCCTCGCAGCCTTAAAATCTTCGTTCCCGAAGTGCTAAAGGCCGCATTCGAAAACCGAGTCCATCATTTAAAAAAAACATAGTTTTATTTCCTTGAGTCTAATGAAAGTTTTTCGTTGGCATAACCACCTTAATAAATGTGCAGAATGAGCACGATACAAAACAAACCCTTTTCAATAATGACCAAGATCCCTTTCGAGTTGCGATTATGGTGGAATGATTTAGGCAAGGAGGGTCAAGACAAAGTAAAGAAGTATTTGAAAGATCTCCCGGATTTACTAGACATTCAGCCTCGGGGTGATATTATCAGATCATTGGTCACTTGCTGGGATTCAACACATAATGTATTTCATTTCTGGGATTTGAGCTCACCCCGACATTGGAAGAAATAGCAGGATACATCGGAGGTGATGAAGCCCCGTTAAGGTTCAAGTACTTGATCGCACCTAGGGCCGTCACGGTACACCGGTTTCTGGATTTCCTAAAAATACCCCGAACATTTCACCATCCAGATCTTGCTAAAGGTTTCTGCAGTCTCCACCTCATATATGCTAGATACGACCACGTGGGCGAGTTCAATAAGCCAGACTTCAAACTATACAGTAGAGGAAACCAACAAAAGTGGGACAAACACAGGCTGGTAGCTTTTATGACAACTTTTTTGGGTCTTATAGTGTTCCCAAGGAAAGACAGAAACATCGATCTAAAAGTAACTGGGGTCGTCAGTACTTTGCTCACCCAAGATAAAAGTACTCTGGCGCCTATGATTATGGCTGACATCTTCCGGGCTCTCACTGCTTGCCGAGCCAGGGGTGACTTTTTCGAAGGATGTAACCTATTGTTGCAAATGTGGATGACCAATCATTTATGCCACCGCTCCCCGCTCTTGGGTTACGATTCGCCCGAGAAAACTTGTATTGGAGAATTCTACACAAGAATCAAAGGGTTTAGTCTACCCGAGGGAGTCACAACTTGGACGTTATTTTTTCGAACTCTCACTGCCAACCAAATCCAGTGGACGCTCGGATGGTTGCCGGTTGAGGAAATCATATACATGCCGACAACTAGGCCCCACTTTCTGTTGATGGGACTTAAAAGCATCCAACCTTATGCATTGTATCGGGTTTTGAGGCAACTTGGGAGGTATCAAGTAGTTCCGAAAGATGAAGACTTGAGTACCCAAGTGATTGAAATCAGTCCAGACGGTCGTTTTCCCGAAGAAGAAGTCCGCCAAATCTGGAGTGAGTGCCAACACCTGACAGCAAACACTTGTGTGATGGATACGGCTAAAGGGGAAGTTGCCCCGGGGTATCATGCTTGGTTTAGAGGTGACATATCCTGCGAGAGACCAGCTAAAAGACCTCATCTCAAAGATTTCGTTGAGTCATCCCAAGAGCAATGGAACTGGTTAGCAAAAGAAAAGGGGTATCGGGCAGAGATAGGTGATTTGAAGCAACAAGTCGACAGTCTAAAATTCAATAACAGTACGCAAATCGCTGCAGATCGAGGCAAAAAGAATAGATTGGCCCAAGAAAATGAAGAACTTAGGGCCCAAATCCAGAAATTGAGATTGTCTCTTGATAAACAACCAAGGAGTCGATCAGACGAGCAGTTGATAAAAGGGCTGAAAAGTGAAGTCAGGGAATGGCGAGATTGTTTAGAAGAGTCTGAAAACGTCATGGCAGAGCTCAAGGTACAGTTAGGGTACAAGAGCAGATAAGCATCGCCGATACTTGAGTCAATTGAAACGCGACCACGAGAAAACTGTTGCCAAAATGAAGAGAGAGATGGCTACACTTAAGGTTAAAGCAGTTAAGCAGGTCAAGGATTTCCAAATTGAGAGCGGATACTGTTACGACTTGTTGGCCCAAATGAAGGTAGAAGTGAGACAACTGAAGAATCAACATGTGCAGGATTCTCAGGTTTTAAAGACGTGCAGTGATCAGATAAAATGCCTGCTCATAGAAAAGAAGCAAACCAGAGATAAGATCAGGACCATTGCCCACGCCATCATCAGACGGTGTCTACAGTGTGAAAACATGACCAGTATTACCGTTCTCTCGGCAGTGATGGGTTATGTCAAGCAGACCATGCATGAGCTGGAACAACTTGAAAGGGATCTCACACCTAGGACTGCGGCGAGGCCGAACGATGCCCCGCGGACGCCAGTTCTCAGAACCTTAATGTATTCATAGGTCGAGTCTGTCCGTCTTTTGCATTCAAGGTGTATTAGTCTGTTGAGTCTGTACTATTTTCGATGCTTGTTATTTTCCTTTTTCAAAGAATGTTAGTTTGTAATAGATTGTTCAGGAATAAAATGTGGGCTCCTTTTACACTCATCTGTTTTGAACTACGTAATGATCTGATTCACGCGACATCGTGATACGTAGGCAATCCTCATCGGATTCGGTCACGTTTTTAACTGCAAACATTGAAAACAGTAATAAAAAGAAAAAAAAGGAAAAAATAAATAAATAAAAATAAATAATAAAAAATAAAAATGATAAATAAAGGGAATCCCAAAGAGAAGCCGGAATGACGCATGTCTTCGTTGCAAACATGTAGAAATTCACTTAACTGTATAGGTGCATCATGCCCCAACGTGGGATTACCTATCTGTTATTTGTTTCGAACTAACCGTTTGTTTGCCGTTGAGTCTTTCCAGGTTTTTAGAAAGGTGGTTGGTTTGGTGGAAGTCTGGCCTCACATTCATACTTCACGAGGTCAAAAGGGAGTGTTCGGTTACCCGTTGTTAAGACAAGAGGGAGTATTCACACTCACTTCACAAGATCGAAGGGGAGTATAGCGATGTCTTCGGAAATTCCTTTGCCGACAATTCCTGTCTCTGAGGAGAGTCCAATCTCGGCCGTCCCGACTTCCAAGTTAGCAACTGCTGAGGAAAACAGAATCCTGAGGCTCCGCGTGATGGAGATGTTGGATGACTGGAATAATGGAAAGGAGCCACCGAGTGTAATACCTGGGTTCCCTGAGTTGTTCTACAGAACAAGTGGGACTTCCAATATCCCCATAAGCTATCCAACTACCCCATTTGGTTACCCGACCATTTCAGCCCACTCCGCAGGATCACCCTCTGAGTCTTGCCCTTGGATGTCAACGACGGATGTCGCTATAAGCATATTCACTGCACCGCCCTGCCCAATCATGGCACAACCCACTACACACAGGCCCAATTTTGACTCTTCCTCATTCACCTTTCAAGCACCATCCTTCTCACTGGAACCAACTCAGTTCACCACCAGCACTCATCCTCAACAAACTCAATACGAGTTTGCACCTGGGCAGGATCAAAACCCCAAAATTGCTGAACAAGATGAGATGGCCAAAAGAATAAGGAGCCTTGAGCAGAATTTGAAAAACATGCAAGGTTTGAGCGGACAGAAGAGCGTCTCCTATACCGATCTATGCATGTTCCCTCACGTGCATCTACCCGTGGGTTTTCAAAACTCCAAAGTTTGAGAAGTATGACGGGCACGATGACCCCATTGCTCTTCTCAAAAAGTATTGCAACCAACTGCGGGGAGCCGGAGGCAAAGAAGAATTGTTGATGGCATACTTCGGGGAAAGTCTGGTAGGAATCGCCTCAGAGTGGTATATGGACCAGGACATATCTCGTTGGTATATATGGGATGATCTTGCCAGAGATTTCGTAGGGCAATTTCAATATAATATTGACATCGCACCGGACAAAAATGCCTTGTCAAACTTGAAGAAGAAACCCTCGGAAAGTTTCAGAGAATACGCCATAAAATGGCGCGAGCAAGCGTCAAGGGTAAAACCTCCCATGGACGAGATAGAAATGGTCACTACTTTCCTCCAGGCTCAAGAGTCCGACTATTTCCAAAACATGATGTCAGCCATGGGAAAGCCTTTCGCAGAAGCGATTAAGATTGGGGAGATGGTGGAGAATGGTCTGAAAACGGGTAGAATTTTGAGTCAGGAAGCCATAAGGGCAACCTCCCAAGCCGTCCAAAGCAGGACCAGAGGAATGGCAAGAGGGAAGAAAAAGGAAGAGACATCCATGGCGGCATCAGAGGCAGGAGAGTATCATAATCCCAGGCTTTGTTTTTCAGAAAGAACCCCGCAACATTATTTCCCCCACCAAAATGTGACCTATGCTCCTCAGCCCTACATGGTCATGAGCACCCAGCCTTACATCCAGCGGTCGCAGCCAGCCAATCGGGGATAAGCTCCATATCCCAGAAATCAGCCTCCTCACCAAAACCACTACAATCCTCGACCTTCCCAGAATAATTTCCATCCTCGGGAACCACCCATGAGACCCAACTATACACCAATCGGTGAACCATACTCCACCCTATTTCCTAAGCTTGTCCAGATGAATTTGTTGCAACACATACCACCAAACGGGTAGAACCCGGGATCACCATCATATCAGCAGGGTGTCAGGTGTGCATACCATTCAGGGGTACAAGGGCACGACACCAACAACTGTTGGGCATTGAAACAAGCTGTAGAGAATTTGTTAGAGCAAGGGAAGATTGTGTTGAAAATCGAGGACGTCCCAAATGTGACCAATAATCCGCTGCCTGCCCACAATAACGGGCCGATAATTGGGATGATTTGTGAAGACAAGGAATTTTATCCGGCGCTTAAGGCCATAATTGATATTGCTAATACTGAAAGGAAGCCCAAGGCAACCCCGGAGCAAGAAAAAGGAAAAATTGATGTATCCAAGCTGGCCTATATGGTATGGGGGACGATCAAACCACCTCGGCTGAACAAGCCAGTGGTTGTTCGACGCATACCACAGAAGCCAAAATACAGTAAAGAGGAAGATGATAAGGTGTTCACGCTCGGAGAGAGTGAGGGAATATGTTGAGGCGATGAGGGAAAAGCTATGCGAAACACACATGGTCCAGCCAGGAGAGGGCACTAGCGCCGCTGAGGTATCATACATGGGACCAAGCGCCAAGCTTCAAAACTGGAAGGCTACGCCATTCTTGATCAAACGGAAGTCCTAATGGACCTGTCCTGCCACTTTCTGTGCATCACGAGCTACCCCAGGGTGTGACTCAGATGTTTTCTTTAGTTTCCTGTTTTTAATTTCCTGAATGTCAACCTTTTTTTTATCTTCCCAAAATTCCAAGAAATGAAATCATGTTTCATTGCTCACTTTCTTTTTCAGAGATCTGCTATATTTTCTTTTTTTAGTTCTCTTCAATTCTGATGATGCAGCTTTAAATAACATGACATGCTTGCGGACTTCATGCCCAGATCCCGAGAACTCTGTCAGACTTTAAATAATGAGTCAAAATTTGAAATATAAAGAATTTGATAAAATAGGAACAACTAAAGAAAATTGGTTCATGATTTGGAAAATGTCCATCACTGAAGTAGAGTTTGAGGACAGTAAATGGGTTTAGACCCGTACGGAATGTTAACCTTAACGACTGCGGTTTGTCACAAGCAATTGTACCGACAAAGAAGGGTCCATACGTCATTGGAAATTACTGCCAAGAGGAGCATTTGTATATGGGCGACGTCGAGAGAAATGATGCCAACCCCGCTTTGAAAGCAGATGTAGTGCTATGTCTAAATCGCTCTGGCAATGTCTTTGCGCAGTTTGAGATGACGAAGGCTTTCATTCTCGCTACCCAAACACTATCAACCCTTTGCAAGCCCTTTTGAACCGGTTACTCTTCTTTGATTACCCTCTTTGGAACTTGAAAGTATTAATCAAAAAAAAAAAGAGAAATTGAAATGAAAAAGACAAATAGAAAAAAGGGAAGAAGAAGAAAGAATTAGAAAAATAAGAAAATATATATAGATACAATGAAAATGAGAAAAGGAAAAGGAAGTGAAAAACAAAGTAAAGCAGAAAAAGAAAATCCAAAAACAAAAGTGGCCTGAACTACGTTTGACTTGATTCCGAAAGGATACGTAGGCAACCTTTCCCTGGGGTTCAGTCACACCAAAATAAAAATCCAAGAAGTCCCCTAAAAGTGAAACTGGGGCAGAAGTTATAATGGTTCGGCAATGATCCCGCCCAAAAGGTTCCAAAGTTGTAGTTCAATCCCAATTCTTTTCACCCCAAACCTTGTCCAAGTCCTTCTGATCAATCGGCAAAGACAGGAAAGTGGAAAACATCATTGTTGGAATCTGATAGAAATCAAATTGATAAGAATAAAGTGAGAGAGTCTTATCGGTGAAAACCTTCGGGCACCATGAGGCGATGAGAATAGAGAAATCAAAATGAGAGAGGTCGATTAGCGAAAACCCACAAAGGGCGTGGTCGACCGGAAAAAGGATACTTCATCACTAAAAGTCCTGGAAAGGTTCTCCGGTTTGGAAACACAGATCAATAGGTTCATGAGAAGCTGGAGTTTGATACGGATCGGACATCCAGTCCAAAAGGCATGTCATGTCAGTTTGAAGCCAGCATGCACTCCAAATAAGTCCTTCTTTTCTCCCCGAAAGGGACGCTTCCCTTTAAACTCATATGCTTTCCTTTTGCATAATTTTCTTTGAATCCCTTTCGATCTAACTCTGATTCCGTAACAATTACAAAGAAAAGGTGGCAGGACCGGTTTCGTTCGTTCGTTTGTTTTGTTGTTTCAGCAGGTTTGACCTCGAGGCGCATGGATCGAGACGACCTACAGGATGAGTCTCAGTCCAGAATAAAGAAAAGAAGAAAAGGACAAAAGAAGATGTTCCGAGATATTGGAACAAACAAAGGGCGGATCGCTCCAAAATTTGATCAAGGTACCGAGCTCTGCCAATACCGTCTCACTCAATATCATAGAAATAAACAAGTGCCTGCAATTGGCGAGCATCAAGATTCGGATCGAAGTCTACAAGCAGAATCAGCTAAGACCCAAGATCAAGTTGCAAAAGAATTATAGATAGGAATCTTGTAACTAGCGGTTGATAGGCATAAATAGTTAGATCAGTTTCAGTTTCCTTTGGTTGTAATAAGGCGGTCGGTGAGCAGTAGTGGCAACAACAGCAGCAGTAACAGCAAGCATTGTCATCCCATGGTAGTCCCAGCTACCAAAATTTCTCGAACTACATTGACCTGATTTCTGTTTAGCCCAGGATATGTAGGAAATCTTTGAAGCAAAGATTCAGTCAAATCTTTCAACATATGCTTCACACGGAGTATTCCAATAGGCAAAAATCGCTCATATCCGCTCACTTTATCTTTGCACGAAAACTCTCCGTGTTTTCGGACAAAGAGGGGCAGCTGTGAGCACGTGATTTTTGTTTATGCGACAATCACTCCAAAAGAAATCAAAATAATAACAAATGGTCTCGCTGTACAATTTTTGGAATTTACGTGACTTTTTTTGGTAGTTATTTGTGATTCTGTCCATTCTTATTTAGTCTTATCAAACAAAAAATACAAAATATATATGTCGTGTGTAATTAAACCATAATTCGGTTATAAAAAGGAAAATCACAAAAAATATGCATCTTTTATTCTATTTGTCGCCATGGTGTGATTTTACCTATTTAAATATTTTAATATGTGTGTGATAATTGTGTTAAGTGCTAATTAATGGGTGTTTAATTTCATTTTTTAACTAGGTTTTGTGTTTTAAAATTAGAAAATAAAAGAAAAGAGTGCAAATTGGTTTAAAAATCGGATTGGCCTATTTTCTTTTTAATTTGAGGCCCAAAAGCAGCCCAAGGCAGTCGGTCCAAGCAACCCATCTCCCAGGCCACCAAAACGACGTAGTTTGACACCAAAACTATGTCGTTTCAAGGACAATCCATCTCAGCCGTTCAAACCAGGTCGATCTGACGGCCCTCGTCCCATCTCCCTTACCCATTACTTAACCCGACCCAATGAAACCCGGTTTGATCCGTTCCAGCATAAGACCAAACGACCCCGTTTCATACAGTTAAAGTAATCCAAACCGTTGATCTCATCATATCCAACGGCTTGGATCCACTCACCTACCCCGTATATAAGCCCATCCTTCTTACCCCACGCCCCCAAGCCATACCCCTTGCCCTTAGGTCGTCTTCACCAGACCCAAACCCTTTTAGAACCCGAGCGCTGCCCCCCTTTCCCCTCGCCATAAACCCGGCGGCAAGGACGTCGGTGACCACCATCTTAACACCCTAGGACCTATCTCGACCCCCTGAACACAGATCCACTAGCCGTGGGTCTCGAATCTTCCCCCACCATCTCGAATCTTCATTTGAAGATTCGAGCCGGACCTCGATCTACACCGACCTACCCCAAATTCATACCAGGTATCCCCTTGACCTTCCTCGTGACCAAACCAAGCTTGGTTTGGTCCGAATCTACCCACAAATCCCAAAACCCCAAATCTGAAGATTCGAACCCTAGAACACAAGAATTTGTGGAGTTTGTTTGGATTTAAACGGAAGTTTGGGGTCTAGTAGACCCTAATCAAAGTGTTCTCGGTCGAGAACACCTCGGTTAGGATTTGTTCGACTTCAAACGGGCAAATCAAGCTCGGGCCTGGGTCATCTGTGTTTAAGCTTTTCTGGTTTGTTCACTGTTCCCTTTTGTTATCTATTTAGTCTAGATTAGTTTATCGACATGTTTATTTAGTTTGTTTGTTTATTTTGGGATTTCTGTTGTCAGTTGTTCTCCATCTCCATAAGACCTGTTATTTGGTCGATTGTTTATTCTGTTATGTTGAATCCGTATAGTAGTATACATATTTCAATATGATTAACATCGTCGAATCAATAATGCCTGGTTTTTCCCTGTATCGTGCAAAATTGTCAAGAACAGTTCATGCCCTATTTATATTATTTATTTAATCGACTGATTGTTCTACGTTATAATTAATATAGTCGATTAGATAAACGTCGTCGATTAGTTTCATAGGACTGAATGTTCAAATGTCCTGATTCCTGATAACTTCATATGATTTGATCGAACCATTGTCGATTAGCTGGTTGTTTGAAAACTATCTGTGAATGGTTTGTTAGCTATAATACAATAGTTGGAATTCAGTTAGGATAGTTTGTTGAATTTGAACTCCCATAAGTTCAGAATTTCATTTTTTGTTGAAGTTGGGATAAAACAGTAATGGTCAGAGGTTTTAAAAGGTTTAGTTTGGGGTTATAAAATTCTGAAATGCTTAAAGGCAAGTTGAGCTGACAATAAGGTACTAAAACATTGATTCAACTAATGGAATTAATTGACCAATAGTGGAATTAATGACATATTGAGTGCCTTTAATGTCTGGAAATCAGAAAAGCATGGCAATTTGTAGTTCTTTAATGAATTAGGAATAATTGAACAGCATGTGCTGTCAGGATACATTCCTGTTGCCCATGTTTGGTTTAGTTTAACAAAATGATAAAGTATTTTAATAATGAAAAGAGTTTGTTGTAAGGGGAATATCATGGGAGGGGGATTTTATTTTATCTGGGGAGTGGAAAGACAGCAGGAGAACATGGGAGGAGTCTGAATTGTTTAACAGGCTGTAGATAGTCTGATGCTAAGCTATAAATAAAGAAGAGTGTCCATTAGTTAGGGGGGGGGGGGAATCAGACAGAGGAGGATTTTAGAGACAGAAGCTAAAAAACTGGGGAGAGAGTCGAGGGCATTAGTTCTGAAAATTAGAAAGAGATAATTCTGAAAATAAGAGATAGTTCTGAAAAATCAGAAAAGAGAGGGTGTGGAAATCAGAAAGAGAGCAAGAGTTTTAAAAACCATAAAGAAGAATTTTCCAGGGCCTTAGTGTGTTTAAAGTTTAGGTTTCACAACAAAGAACTTCAGTTTTGTCTTCTGCTCAGAAATTCAAAAATCAGAAACTACTGTTTTATTGTCTCTTCTTGCAATCTTAGCAATCTTCTTGTACTGTTGGGATTTATCGGGCAACTTAGTTATCTGTTGATTTTTAAGCACTACTTTTTAAGCTACTGACTTCCTCTTTGGGTTCTATTCTTTCCTGGAGATTCCTGCTGCTGTTGTTATTGGTTTTACTAGTCCTGCTGTACTGCTGCTTTGTGTGTGCTACTACTGCTCTACTGACTTTTCTGCCTCTTCAATTGTAAGCACTTTCCAGGTACACATTTGAATCTCATACTGCTGTAACAGTTAAAAGCATGAAATGAAAGATGCAAAGGAGTTTTATCAGTCGTTGCTTTACTTACAGCTTTATAAATGTTGTTAAAATTGTGTAATTCTTTAGTTTGTAGCTCAATAGAGAACACATTAGTGAGTTTCGTATCTAATCGAAAACTCAGTTGGTTTAATTATTGTGATTCACAATGACTAAGTTTGTTTAGTTGTACGCATGATGTACCTTATGTAATTTGTAAAAAATGCACGAGTAATTGGTATAACAATAACTAGACTCCATCTTTGGTTATATTTTGTACATATGGTACTGTTTCTAATCTTGCTCAATGTAATATAGTTTCTTTTGTATCATTCGAGCTAACTTTATTAAATCTGATTTCGTTAGACAGTCTATAGAACCGTGTTCGAATTACTATTAGTAGCAGCTTTATAATAATTAATTCCACTAATCCAGCTTAAACAAGCTAATTCAAATTAAACTCGAAGAATGTTAGCATGAGTTTAGCATTTTGCTAATCCTGTATGTAATTCTCTTCATTAAATTAGAAGCATGTTATCCCCTGGAATAAGGCGTGAAACCATTCCCCGCCTCAGAGATAATTAATCTGATAATTAATAAGAACCCGGAGTTGGCCAAGTATGTGATCCAATTAGTATGTATTTTCGTTTCTTCTATTTTTAGAGACAAACAAATAGAAAATATAGTCGTTGTAGGTTTGTCCTTTCAAAATGAGATGAGCCTCGCCAAATAACATGCACAAATTGCGGGCCCCTCATGAATGTACATATTAAAATACTTAGAATTTGGGGTGGACTGTTTAGTGAATTTCACTGCCCTCCCCAAAGATAATAACGCGTTAGACTCTTTAGGCGCGACTGAATAATATTACTTTCCTAAATTAGGGTGCGCATTTATGTGACCCAAATCCAAATCTCAACGAAGTCGGAATGTATTAACAACCACGGGTGCATTGATTGTGACGTGGTTTGAGATGCATTTTCACGACGTTGCAATTCTATAAAAATAAATGATAATAATAAAAGCGGTTTAAACTTAATAAAAGCACATAAATCACAACATGTATTTAAATCAGATATTTAGCCATTATAACAATTTAAGCGACCGTGCTAGAACCACGAGATTCGAGGGTGCCTAACACCTTTCCTCGGGTCAACAGAATTCCTTACTTAGAATTTCTGGTTCGCAGACTTCATTTGGAAAGTCGAAAATTTCCTCGATTTGGGATTCAATATAAACCGGTGACTTGGGACACCAAAAGCCAAACTTTTCCCAAGTGGCGACTCTGAATTAAATAAATAATCCCATTTCGAATATTGTCACTTAAATTTGAAAAAACTCCCTCGCGCATTTTACCCTTCGGGGCGGGCACGCAAAAAGGAGGTGTGACAACTTCTCCATCTTAAAAATATAATAACCTACGTTCTACAGGCGGGCTCCTGACTTCTCCATCTTAAAATAAACAACCTCTGTTCTACAGGCGGGCTCCTGACTTCTCCATCTTAAAAATATAACAACCTCCATTCTACAGGCGTGCTCCTGACTTCAACCACTTAAAAATATAACAACCTTCGTTCTATAGGCGGGCTCCTGACTTCTCCAACTTTCTCAAAATAATAAGCCTCCATTCTCCAGGCGGGCTCCTGACTTCAACAACTTTCTCAAAATAATTCAGCCTCCATTCTCCAGACGGGCTCCTGACTTCAACAACTTTCTCAAAATAATTCAGCCTCCATTCTCCAGGCGGGCTTCTGACTTCAACAATTTTCTCAAAATAATTCAGCCTCTATTCTCCAGGCGGGCTCCTGACTTCTCCAACTTTCTCAAAATAATTCAGCCTCCATTCTCCAGGCGGGCTCCTGACTTCAACAACTTTCTCAAAATAATTCAGCCTCCATTCTCCTGGCGGGCTCCTGACTTCAACAACTTTCTCAAAATAATTCAGCCTCCATTCTCCAGGCGGGCTCCTGACTTCAACAATTTTCTCAAAATAATTCAGCCTCCATTCTCCAGGCGGGCTCCTGACTTCTCCAACTTTCTCAAAATAATTCAGCCTCCATTCTCCAGATGGGCTCCTGACTTCAACAACTTTCTCAAAATAATTCAGCCTCCATTCTCCAGGTGGCCCCCTGACTTCAACAACTTTCTCAAAATAATTCAGCCTCCATTCTCCAGGCGGGCTCCTGACTTCAACAATTTTGAAAAATAAATCAGCCTCCATTTTCCAGGCGGGCTCCTTACTTCAACAACTTAAAACAAACAACCTCCGTTCTACAGGCTGGCTCCTGACTTCTCCAACTTTGAAAAATAAATCAGCCTCCATTTTCCAGGCGGACTCCTGACTTCAACCACTTAAAAATATAACAACCTCCGTTCTACAGGCGGGCTCCTAACTTCAACAAACTTCTTCCTTCAAAACTGTTGTTTTATTCCTCTGAAAACTACTGGGGATAACACCGATATTTTATTTCACCAATATGTCATTTTCCTTCTTCAAAGACTATTTCCTTTAAAGCTGGTGCTTTCACTTCCCTGAAACCTGTCGGGAATAACACTGCTGGGGAATTATCTTCCTCCCTTTAACAATGGTGGGGATGATATTGATTCAAAGGTCATTGCTTTTTCAACTTTGGGTTATCTTGCTTCTTCCAAGATTGCTTTTCTTTAAAAACTTGTATCCCCTTCTTATATACTGCTGGGGATTTTATTTCCTTCAAAACTTGTGTTATGTTCTCTCTTTCCCAAATGGCTATCCGATTTCAAGAAAATTTTCGTAATGAGAGAAAATTTACTGCCCCAGTTTGATAATCTTCTTTGTGACTCTGTCTTCCTGCTGTCAATAATATTTCCTTTCCCTGCTTTAAATCAAAGAAAAATTTGTTAGTTTAAAACGTGGTGACTGGTCGTGCCACTTCTGCTGGGGATGGTTTTTCCATTTTTCCTTTCCCTGCTTTGCTACAAAACTTGCTGGGGATGATATTCCTGCTGGGGATGGCTTTTCTTTTCTCCTTCTTCCCCGCTTTGTGTTGTCCGACCATTGCGGAACTTGGTCGAGAATCTGTCGGAGTTATTCCTGTATCTCGCAAATCTGCTGGGGATCCTCATAACCTTTTAACTGTTGCTTTTTCGTTTTTCTCCAACTTCCCCTGGAAATTTGGTCCCTTTGGGATCTAGACCCATTCATCATTTGGTCTTGTGACCAACTTTTTTTTTGCTTTGTCGCCTTATCTTTGGCCTGTCCTATTCGCATTTTTGCTTTGCACCATTTTGGCAACTGGTAGTAAGCTCTGAAAATCTTTTTCAAAAACAAACTGCTGGGGAGGTAAAGTCTTTAAACCAAGAAATGAAAAAGTGATGATTTCAAAAAATAGAAAAAGAAGAAGTCTTTCTGAACAAATGCTGGGGAAAAGGAAAGAAAAGAACTTATCTGAATGATATAACCGATCCCAACGATCATGTCGCGCATTCCAGATTAATCAACCCAGTCTATTTGTATCAATTAACCCTTCGGACGACCTCATGTTGCTGGGGATAAATAGGCACTCAACTCTTTACCAAATGCGGATCCTTTCCGCCAATATTGTCTTGTCGCCTCACAGTGCCCTTCGAGGGGTTTTCACTAATAAGACTCTCTCATTTCTCTCAACTCCCGTCGCCTCATGGTGCCTGTGAAGGTTTTCACCGATAAGACTCTCTCATTTTTTTATTTTTTTTAGCTGGGGATTGGAGTGTTGTCGATATGACTCTCTTTGCTGGGGATCCTTTCGACTATTAATTCATTCCCAGTTTATGATCTTCCTTTCTGTTGGGGATCAGAGTGTTACTCCCTGACTCATGACTGGGCACTTCTCGGATACTGATCGGGATGTCTTTTTGGACATCAATATGGGTTTTCGTGTCTGGCTAAAAGGAAAAGGGGTATTAAAAAAAACTCAAAATAGTTTTGATGGGTAAATCTTGGAATCAAACCTTCTTTCCCAAAATTATAAACACAACTTCTGCCCCAGTTTTTCTTGCTTGGGGATTTTTATTTTTTGATACACTATGACCGAGCTGTGAGGCTCCTACGTATCCTTCTTTGAGGAATCAGGTCAAACGTAGTTCCCAATTCCTTTGTTTTTCTTGTGATTTTTCTTTTGTATTTATTATCATTATTTTTCTCTTTTTCTTTTTCTTTTATTTTAATTACTGATTCCAAAAGAGGGATATGAAAGAATGAATAAGGCTCAAAAGGGGAAGCAAAGGTTAAAGTGTTTGGATAGAAGAAAGAATTGCCTCCATCATTTCATTCTCCGATAAATGCCAACCACAAACAACAATTACAATCAAAAGAAATCATATATAATATCTCTTAACTGCGTCAGAATTGATAGCCATGTCGACGCATTTCCCGTCGATATCTGTTAAACATAAAGCGCCATTGGACAACACTCTGGTTATAATGAACGGTCTTTGCCAATTCGGAGCGAACTTGCCTTTCGCTTCGGCCTGATGTGGCAGGATTCGTTTCAAGACCTGCTGCCCCACCTAAATTTTTCTGGGGCGCACCTTCTTGTTGTAGGCTCTCGCCATCCTCTTTTGATATAACTGGCCATGACACACATCTGCCAATCTCTTTTCATCAATCAAGTTTAACTGTTCCAAACGGGTTTTGACCCACTCGTCATCATCAATCTCAGCCTCAGCGACAATTCGAAGGGATGGAATTTCAACTTCTGCCGGTATTACTGCTTCAGTTCCATATACCAACAAATAAGGGGTTGCACCTACTGAAGTCCGGATGGTAGTGCGATAACCCAGCAACGCAAATGGTAATTTTTCATGCCATTGTCTGGACCCTTCTACCATCTTCCTCAGTATCTTCTTAATGTTCTTGTTGGCTGCTTCAACTGCTCCATTCGCCTTGGGACGATATGGGGTGGAATTGCGGTGTGCAATCTTAAACTGTTGACATACCTCTTTCATCAAATTGCTGTTAAGATTAGCACCATTATCCGTGATGATCACTTTTGGGACCCCAAATCTACAGATGATATGGGAGTGAACAAAATCCACCACTGCCTTCTTGGTTACTGACTTGAAAGTTTTAGCTTCAACCCACTTAGTGAAATAGTCGATGGTCACCAGAATGAACCTATGATCGTTGGTAGCTGCCGGCTCAATAGGTCCAATGACATCCATGCCCCATGCAACAAATGGCCATGGCACTGACATTGTATGCAATTCTGTCGGCGGAGAATGAATCAAATCTCCGTGTATCTGACATTGATGGCATTTCCACACGAAACTGATACAATCACGCTCCATAGTGAGCCAATAATCCCCTGCTCGAAGAATCTTCTTCGCCAATACATATCCGCTCATATGTGGCCCACAAACTCCAGCATGTACCTCTATCATAACTGTCGTGGCTTGACTGGCATCTGTACATCTCAGCAATCCCAAATCTAGGGTTCTTTTGTACAACACTCCTCCACTAAGGAAGAGTCCATTTGACAATTGCCGAATGGCTCTTTTTTGATCTCCAGTGGCCTGCTCCGGGTATATCCTCATCCTGAGGTACTCTTTGACGTCATAAAACCATGGCTCGCCATCCACTTCTCCCTCTATCATTTTGCAATAAGCATGTTGATCACAACCTGGTTGTACAACGGGTCAATATGAATTTTGTCTGGGTTGTGCAACATCGATGATAAAGTGGCTAATGCATCGGCAACCTCATTGTGAACTCTCGGGATGTGTCTGAACTCCACTAATTGAAATCGCTTGCTCAGATCGTGCAAACATTGTCGATATGGTATGAGCTTCAAATCCCGTGAATCTGATACACCAGGAGGTCCGAGTCTCCCAAGACCAAAACATCCTGGACATCCATGTCTGCAGCTAGTCGCAGACCCAAAATGCATGCCTCATACTCAGCCATGTTGTTGGTACAATAGAAACGCAGCTGAGCTGTAATAGGATAATGACGTCCTGTTTCAAAAATAAGTACTGCTCCTATTCCAACTCCCTTCGCATTTGCGGCTCCATCAAAGAAAAGCTTCCAACCTGGTTCCTCAGGTAATTCCAACTCATCTATATGCATTACTTCCTCGTCAGGAAAATACGTCCTCAACGGCTCGTATTCTACATCAACAGGATTCTCAGCCAAGTGATCTGCCAACGCTTGGACCTTCATGGCTGTCCTAGTCACGTAGATGATGGAAAACTCTATGAGTAATTTTTGCCATTTTTCTAACCTTCCTGTGGGCATAGGCTTCTGGAAAATATACTTTAGCGGATCCAAGAGGGAAATGAGATAAGTAGTATATGAGGACAAATAATGCTTCAATTTCTGGGCCACCCAAGTTAGGGCGCAACATGTCTTCTCGAGTTGAGTGTACTTAACCTCATATACTGTAAACTTCTTGCTGAGATAATAGATGGCTTGCTCCTTCCTTACTGTAATGTCGTGTTGCCCCAACATGCAGCCAAACGAATTCTCTAGGACCGTTAGATAAAGGATTAATGGTCTCCCTGGTTCAGGTGGAACCAACACAGGTGGATTTGATAAATATCCTTTGATCTGGTCAAATGCCTCCTGACATTCTGCCGTCCATTCTATCGCATCATCCTTCTTTAGTAGTCGAAAAATGGGTTCACAAGTCGCTGTGAGTTGAGCAATAAATCTGCTGATGTAATTCAACCTTCCCAACAGACTCATTACTTCTGTCTTGTTCTTCGGCGGGGGCAAATCTTGGATAGATTTGATCTTTGACAGGTCCAGTTCAATACCTCGCCGACTGACGATGAATCTCAACAACTTTCCAGATGGAACTCCAAATGCACATTTGGCCGGGTTGAGCTTAAT
The DNA here is from genome assembly GCF_000715075.1 of Nicotiana tabacum. NCBI lineage: Eukaryota > Viridiplantae > Streptophyta > Magnoliopsida > Solanales > Solanaceae > Nicotiana > Nicotiana tabacum. The sequence goes on from NC_134087.1 coordinate 200,498,706, forward strand.
ATCATACCTTCGAAGTCTTTGAAAAAACCTCTTTAGGTCTGCTACGTGGTCTTCCTAATGCTTGGATTTTATGATCACATCGTCCACGTACACCTCAATTTCTTTGTGGATCATGTCATGAAACACAGTGGTCATCACTCTGATGTACGTTGCTCCAGCATTTTTCAAACCAAATGGCATTACCCGGTAGCAATAAGTTCCCCACGGCGTAATGAAGGCTGTCTTTTCCGCATCTTCCTCATCCATCAGAATATGATGATACCCAGCATAGCAATCTACAAAAGATCCGATCTCACGTCCGGCACAATTGTCGATCAAGATATGGATGTTGGGTAAAGGAAAGTTGTCCTTCGGGCTTGCCCTGTTCAGATTGCGGTAATCGACACACACCCTGATCTTCCCATCTTTCTTCGGCACCGACATCACATTAGCCAACCAATATCGAGTGACACGAATAACCTTTGCTTGCAGCTGCTTTGTTACTTCCTCTTTAATCTTCACACTTATATTCGTTTTGAACTTCCTCAATTTCTGCTTGACGGGAGGGCATGCCGGGTCAGTGGACAATTTATGAACCGCTAAATCTGTGCTTAACCCCGGCATGTCATCATATGACCATGAAAAAACATCTTTGAACTCAATAAGTGTTTTGATCAATTCCTCCCTGATATTTGGTGCAATGTGGATGCTTATTTTAGTTCCTCTGATATCGCCGACATCCCCTAAATTGATGGCTTCTGTGTCATTTAAGTTGGGCTTGGATTTTTCTTCAAACTGGCTTAACTCCCTGTTTATCTCCTCGAATGCTTCATCCTCATCGTATTCTGATTCATTATCATAATCGATCTCTTGTATAGTTAGTTCGGAATTAGATTGCTTTTTTAGACTAGGTTGAAGATCTGTTCTGCATGTCATGTCGTTAAGACCAGTATGAAAAGAACTGTTCAGGAAAAAAGAAAAGAAAGAAACAAGAATTAAAATAAAAAATAAAATAAAATAAGGAATGAAGAAGAAACTTTTCATTTTATTGAATTATAGGATAACAAGGTTTCACACTTTGTTGAACAATAATAGAAATAAAAAGGAATCTGGATTACAACCCTGGAATAATCCAGAAAATAGAAAAGGAAAATCAGAGCCAACTACCAGGACTCCCTCCAAGTAGGAAGAGGAGTAGCTGTCCAATTGTTGACATTGGCCCTAGGCCCCACAAATTGTATGTCTGCCTTACTGGAACCCTCTCCAGTTTCTATCATGTTGACATCTGCGAACATTCTTTCAAAGCCCTCATTCAAATCTCCCTCTGGCCCGACCAAGGGTCCAAGAACTTCCGGGACTGGCAACTTTCTGCATCCTGCTTTGACAAATGATCTGGACAGGCGTGGGATTGGCTTAGGAAGGACCCAGACTCTTTTCTTCAACCTGCGGGCCCGTTTTACATCCGCTACGGTGGGCTTGAATCCCAACCCAAAAGTATCCAGGTTCTTGGGCAAAGAAACTGGCTGGACCATTCCCTGCAGATCAATCCCCAGACCTTTTCCTAGTACAAACCCGCTGTTCAACATCTCTGAGGCTATCATGAAGGTTGCAGCTGTGATTCTGGGAAGTGGAAGGCCCCCACCCTCAGGAATTTTGTCTACTGAGACTGCGTCAAAAACCTGATAAACCCATGGGCCCTTATCATCCTCGATTTCTATGAAGGGTACAATAGCATCACTGACGGCATGTGTGCCGTCATCCCCGTGTACCACAATCTCTTGTCTATCCCATTCAAATTTGACCATTTGATGTAGTGTAGAAGGCACTGCTTTAGCTGCGTGGATCCAGGGTCGTCCCAACAAAAGATTGTACGACACCGCCACATATATCACTTGAAATTCCATGGTGAACTCGACTGGACCAATGGTTAATTCCAGTACGATATCACCCACTGTGTCAGTACCGCCCCCATCAAAACCTCGGACGCAGATGCTGTTCTTGTGGATCCTATCATCAACAACCTTTAGTTTGTTCAGAGTGGCCAAAGGACAGATATTGGCACTTGACCCATTATCAATTAGGGCTCGAGTGACCACCAATTCTTTGCATTTTACCGTCAGGCAGAGTGCTCTGTTGTATTCAGTACCCTCTACTGGTAACTCATCGTCAGAGAATATCACTCGGTTTACTTCGAAGATTTTGTGCGCTATTTTCTCCAAATGGTTCACTGAGAGCTTTTCTGGGACATAGGCTTCGTTCAGAATCTTCATTAAGGCCTGACAATGATTGCTTGAATGGATTAACAAAGATAGCAACGAAATCTGGGCCGGGGTCTTCCTCAACTGCTCTATAATTGAGTAGTCCTATGCCTTCATCTTCTTTAAAAACTCCTCTGCTTCTTCCTCCGTTACTGGCTTCTTTATTGTTATAGGATTGACCCTTCTCAATTCTGCGGGAACAAAACACCTTCCCTAACGAGTTAGTCCCTGAGTTTCACATACTTCTTCCACCACCTCCTTCCCCTTATGCATCACTGTTACTTGACTATAGCTCCATGGCACAACTTTCTCACTTGTTATCGGCAACTGCATGACTGGCCTGATAACAACTGATTCCATGTGGACCCCCTTTACTACCAACACTGGTGTGCTTGATACTCCCTGCAGCACTGCCTTGGCTATCTCTGGCTTCTTTGCAGCAACAAACGAACCTTTTCCCATTACCACAAATGGCTTGTCATCTGCCTTTCCCAACTGTACCACTGCCTTTTCACTGGTCGATTGTTCGTTCGGACTGGCACGAATCATCATTACCGTTTGTGAGGGTGTTTTAAGTTTCCCTCCTTTATGCACTAGTTCGATCATGTGGGCCTTATGATGCACTAGTAACGGGTTTTTATTGATGTTGGGTGCCTCTGGTGCCTGAACCTCGATCCTATTTGTGTCAATAAGATCTTGTATGGCAGTCTTCAACTTCCAACACTTCTCAGTATCATGCCCGGGTGCTCCTGAACAATATTCACAGCTTACTGAATGGTCAGATTTCTGGGAAGGGGATTTGGCAATTTGGGTTCAACAGGATTTAATAAGCCTATCTATCTCAACTTGTGGAACAGAGTAGTATAGGTTTCTCCCAACAGAGTGAATGTTCTCGGCTTCTGCATCCTTTCATTCCTGAAAGCCTGATTTCCACGAAAGCTTGGCCCTGAAGGATTCCTGTATGCTCTCGGTGGTGGATATGTGTTTTGTGGAGGTGGATATATGTTTTTTGGAGGTGGATATGTGTGTTGGGGAGCCGGCGCACGCCATTGCGGATGAGCCGGAGGCTGGGTGTAAGTTTGGGCGCGATAGACGGAGAAATGAGGCTCTTGTGGTGGATAATATGGTTATGGAGGGTTGTATGGATTGTGTGAATAGTTTGGGTAATGGGGTCTGGTTTGATAGCGAGGGGCTAGACCTCTTGATCTGGACCAAGTACCTGCTTCGACTGTTGAGACCTCCTCTCTCTTCGTTTTCCCGATTGCACCTCCCGTGCCGCTTTGGATAGCCTGAGTTGTGGCCTTGATTGCCGAATAACTCATTATCTTGTTGGACCTGAGTCCCTCTTTAACCATGACGCACATTTTTACTACTTTATTGAAAGATTTACCAACCGACGTCACGAGGTGACCAAAGTAGGTTGGCTCCAACGTTTGTAAAAAGTAGTCCACCATTTCACCTTCCCTCATTGGCGGATCGACTTTTGCTGCTTGTTCTCTCCAATGGAATCCAAATTCCTTAAAGCTTTTTCCGGGATTTTTCTCAAATTTTAATAGTGTGAGACGGTCGGGGACGAACTCAAGGTTATACTGGAAATGACCTGCAAATGCTTGTGCTAGATCGTCCCAAGTATACCACCTGCTGGGATGCTGCCTTGTGTACCATTCTAATGCGGACCCGCTTAAACTTTGACCGAAATAAGCAATCAACAACTCATACTTTCCATCTGCCCCTCTCATCTTACTACAGAAACCTCGTAGATGCGCCATGAGATCACCATGCCCCTCATATAGATCAAACTTTAGCATCTTAAAATCTGCCGGCAATTGAACATCGGGGAAGGGACACAGATCTTTGTAGGCCACACTAACTTGGCTGCCCAATCCATGCATATTCCTGAAGGATTGCTCCAGGCTTCTCACTTTATAGAGCACTTCATCTTGCTCCGGGTTCTTAGCTGGCCTCTCAGTTTCTATTGGAAACTGAAGGTGAGGGGTGTAAATGTATGGCTCAGGTGGTTTGAAGGTGAGTTCAGGAGGATAGTACTGGTTGTCATGAACCTGAAACACTAGTTCCTCGGGTGATTTTTGCAATGTGGCAGGTGGAGGTGCCACAAAAATAGGAACATCTGGTGGAGGAGGGTTTTGTTTGGGTGGTGGAGCTTGGGGATTATAGGAAGTTTCCCCTCGATAGTATTGGGCAATGGGGAAGCTCGTTGATGGACCAGTGGAAGGGTGTTCCGGAGTCCAAGCTGGTGAAAGGGTAGGAGTAGGGGGAAGTATTGGTGGTGTTTGTCCCTTAGCCCAGGCTAGGTACATCCCAACAATCTCTTGTCTCAACCTGTCCACTTCCTCCTTCATCATTTGCATCTTCGTTTTTTCTTCCTCAACACTTCTGTCCGAACCAGACATACTTTCCAGAATGGGCCCTTTTGATCTTGTGTGGTAATGGTAATCTGCCAGAACGTTCTAACGAGCTAACTGTTTTGAAATCTCTTTCTCTGGTATAAACAACAAACTTGTTAGCGTTAGAGCTTAACACATATTGCAATTTCACATTGGGGAATGCAATGTTCCTAGGTAGTTTAACCATTTCTAACATGTTTTTGCTTCAATTGCATGCGTCATTCCGGCTTATGTCCTTTCTTTATTCACTTTGCCTTTTCTTTTTATCTTTTAGTGGTGGTCGAATATTATGTAGATTGCCTACGTATCATGTCCCCGCATGAATCAGACCGGGCGTAGTTCTGCCATAAGTAAAATAAAGACAAAATTTTGCATTTTATTACCAAAATATGCTATTACAAGCTATCATTTGAAAAAGAAACAAACGAAATACAAACTCCACACTATTAACATTGTTTGATATGAAAAGAGAACAGAGGGGTAGACAACAGACTCGTAAAAACAAACAAGTGCAGACTTGAACTAGGGATACATTAAAGCCTTGAATTTTGGTGCCCACGAGGCATCATTCGGCCTTTCCGCGGGCTTTGGTGCCAGGCCTCTTTGCAAGCTTTATAATTCCTCCATGATCCGGTGGACATAACCCATGACTGAGGCAAAAAGGGTATCACAGGGCATTTCTTCACATGCTAGGCACTTCGTGGTGATGCAGCGCCCAATCTCATCGATCCTACCCCTGATTCTATCCCTTTCTATGCACAACTGTTCTATTCGTTGATTCTTTAGTCCCAATACTTGAGTGTTGTCAATGAGCTGATCTTGGAACCTCTCCATTTGTTCTTCCATTCAGGCTATTGAATCATAGCAGCGCTCCCTGTCTGTTCTAGCATCTCGGGCTTGTTTAAGGACCCGATCTCTGATAGTGGAATTTGTTTCTCTCAATATTGCAATGCTCCCTTCATAATCCCTTCTCACTTGCCATAGGTGCTTTTTCCGCGCTGCCGCACCTTTTGCCCATCTGGCCCGTATTCTTGCTATGCTAACCTCGGATCTTTCCAAGTCTTTTCGGCTTTCAATGACCTGATTCCTTAACCCTGCTATCAACCTTTTATCGGACTGGCTCCTCCGTCGGTTGTCGGCATCTATTATGACTTGTCGGTCTTGAGCTCTAAGGGAGTCATTCTCTTGGGCTGATTTCTTTCTGTCCCCTTCATTGGCTGCAGTCTGAACTTCTTTTTCAAACTGAAGATCTATGACCTGCTGTTTCAGTTTGCCTATTGTGGCCATGTATTCTTTTTCCTTTGCCAACCAGTCCCAATGCTCTTGTGAGGACTTGGCAAATTATTGAAGGTGAGGTCTTTTAGCCGGCCTTCCAGATGACATTTCCCCTTTGTACCAAGCCTGCTATCCGGGTGAAATTTCCTCTCTTTCCTGATTCAGTACACAAGTATTTGCCTCTAAGTATTAACATTGGCTCCAAATCTGGCGGACCCTTGCTTCAGGAAACTGGCCATCGGAACTGATCTCAATCACTTGGGTGCTTAGATCCTCATCTTTCGGCACTATCTGACACCTCCCAAGTTGTCTCAAAACCCGATACGGCACATAAGGTTGAATGCTCTTAAGTCCCATAAAGAGAAAATGGGGCCTAGCTGCTGGCATATATATGACTTCGTCGATCGGTAACCATCCCAGTGTCCACTGAATTTGATTGGCGTTGAGGGTCCGAAAATATGAGGTCCATGCAAAGACTCCTTCAGGTAGGCGGACCTCATTAATTCTGGTGTAGAACTCCTCTATGCAGGTTTTCTCAGAAGATCCATGGCTCAGGAACTGGGCTCGGTGACATAGGTGTTCGGTCATCCACATTTGCAATAACAAGTTACACCCTTCGAAAAAGTTCCCTCCGGCTTTGCAGGCCGTGAGAGCTCGGAACATATCAGATACAATCATGGGCGCAAGCGTGCTATCCTTTTGAGTGAGCAAAGTACTGACGACCCCAGCTATCTTTATGTCAATATTCCCGACTTTTCTTGGGAACACTAAAAGCCCTAAGAAGGTTATCATGAAAGCAACCCGTCTATGTTCATCCCACTTTCGACGGATACTTTTGCTGCAGAACTTGTTTTCTGGCTTGCTGAATCCTCCTATGTGGCCGTATCTTTGGTATATGAAGCTCAGAGTGCAAAAACCTTTTTGACAAGTTAGGGTTATGGATTGTTCTTACTATCTTTAACGAGTCCAAAAAACGATGTACCGCTACGGCTCTTGGAGCAACCAGGTATTTATGCCTCAACGGAACCTCAGCACTGCCGATGTACCCTGCTATTTCCTCTAAAGTTGGGGTGAGTTCAAAGTCCGAGAAGTGGAAGACATTGTGCACAGGGTCCCAGTAAGGGACCAGTGCCCTTATAATATCCCCTCGAGGCCTGATACCCAAAAAAACGCATGAGACCTTTCAGATGTTTCTTGATTTCGTCATGCCCTTCTTTGCCTAAATCATTCCACCATAGCCACAACTGGAAGGGGATTTTATTCATGATTGAAAAAGGTTCATTTTGAGTCGTGCTCATTCTGCACATTTATTAATATAATTAAACAAAAAAAATTTATTTGACTCAAAACGATTTGATCTATAAAAAAACCCAGATCTTCCGAACACGACCATTCAACACTTCAGGGACGAAGATTTTAAGGTTGTGCGAGTAAACCAATTAATAATAAAAATAAAAAATGACAGAAGTGGCTGTTTAAACAAAGTCAGCCTTCCGGCGTTCCTTTTGGGAACATTCGGCTATTTTTGATAAAAACGGCATCACCCGACTCTATGACGAAAAATTAAAATTTTGACATATTTTTAGCTATTTTTGCAAAATGGGCAGTTGGACCCGACGAGGGTTGCCTACGTATCTCACGCCCTGTGAGAATCAAACCGGCGTAGTTCGCCAAACATAAACTACACTTGTAAACAAGACTCCTTTCTTTTGTTTTCAAATAAATCAAACTAAAAAGACAATTGTTTTTTTCATTTTTTCAAAATTTCAGCAGGGTTTTGACACTACTTGGACATTGGTTTTATTTTTCTAAAAATAAGTAGTTATCTCCCTACACTGCTATTTTTCTTTTTTTTCTTTTTTTTTCTTCACAATTTTTCAAAATTACCGATTTCAGAAGCCGGTCAGCATGCAGATCTGAAACAAATAAATGTGCAAAACAAACAAGATGCAGCAGGATGGTCTTTTTCATTTCAGGTTGCTTGTCCTAGACGGACCCAACCCCTGTGTTGAGTCCCCTAAGCCAAATGCAACATGATGCAAATAAACGTTCATACTAGGGATCCGGCATGAAGTCAAGTTATTCTAGGTTCAACTTGGGTATATGTTCTAGACAGTGTACCCGAGCGGACAACTCGAGTTGAGGAAGGAGCTCCTTTCCGGGAACCAAAAGGCTAGCCGGCTTAGAAACTTTCCGAGCCTATTTTATTTAGGGTATGACACTAACAGAATAGGGAGTCTCAACCAGTAAGCACATCCCCGGAGGTAAAAAGAGAAGGTTTCGACACAGTTTATATGTACAGTTCAAATAATATCAAAGCAGTAAAAGGCATCATTTTGCACATTTAGGCCAAAACATGTAATAAGATCAAATAATAAATAAATCCAAATATAACAATTCATCTAAGCTCGAATTCTGAGCGGAGAAGGAGGAGAAAAGAAAAACCATCCCCAGCAGAGTCGCCAGAGCTGTCACACCTCCTTTTTCCTACCCCGTAAGGGTATAAGGGAGTTTTTCCAATTAAAGGACAATCGAAACGGGATTTGTTTAATTAATTCAGAGTCGCCACTTGGGAGATTTATGGTGTCCCAAGTCACCGGTCGAATCCCGAATCGAGGAAAAGATTGACTCTGTTTAACAGTCCGCGAACCAGAAATCCGGATAAGGAATTCTGTTAACCCGGGAGAAGGTATTAGGCATTCCCGAGTTCCGTGGTTCTAGCATGGTGGTTCAACTGTTATATTCGACTTATTTATCTGATTTTTAACAATTAAGAACTTATATGCAAATTTTAACTTTGAACCGCTTTTATCAATTTTATTATTATTGTTATTATTTTACGGAGAATTGCAATGTTGTGAAAACGTATCTCGAACCACGTCACAGTCAATGCACCCATGGTTATCGACACATTTCGACTCCATTGAGATTTGGATTTGGGTCACATGAATGCACACCCGTATTTAAGAAAATAATTTATTAAAGACGTGCCTAAAGCGACTAGCGTATTGTTGTTTTGGAAAGGCCGTAAAATTTTCCTTAACGGCCCCGTCCCGAAATCTAAGCAGTTTCATCAAAACACATATAGAGGGCCCCGCAACCAGCGTATTCTTGTTTGGCGAGGCACATCTCATTAGTTAATTTTTTTTTCTTTTTTTTTTAAAACAAATTGCAACGTCATGGAAATGCATCTCGAACCACGTTACAACCAGTGTACATGTGGTCGTCGGCACATTTTGATTCTGTCGAAATTTGGATTTGGGTTGCATAAATGCACACCCGAGTTTTAGGAAGGTAAGATTAATTAAGGCGCGTCCTAAAGAGACTATCGTATCGTTGTTTTGGGAGGAGGCCGTGAAAATTCACTAGACATCCAACTCCAAAGTCTATTCGGTTATTGAGTCCTTTTATTGAGGGCCCCACAATTTGTGATTTACTGCGGCGAGGCACGCCTCCTTTATTTTAAGGATATCTTAAAGTGACTACATTTCTATTTAAATTAGCCTCTAAAATAAAATAAAAATCCTAATTAATTACGAGCTTAAAAAAATAAGAAAACGTAACATACTAATTTCTAGATTAAGACAAATATTAATGGAAAGGAATTTTACTAAAAAAAATCAAAATTGTAAATAAAATAAGAAATTCGCCAACTAATATTCAAAAGAAATCAATTATAGCTAGATTAAAAGCTCGCATTGTTATAAAAAAATTATTGGAATTAATTATTCACAACCATTTGAAACTAAATTTAACCATAATTACTAAAGCTTATTAGAAAGTTTATTAAACTTAAACGTTGACTCATCTTGCTCAAGCTCACATCTAATGGATTAATGTTCTTAGCCTTTCTACGTTGAATCACACATTAAAAGCATCAAGCCTGCTGATTCTACGAAATTATTGGCCTAATGTTTGCAGATCTTTGTTACCAACAAGATTCAAAGATTAAAAAAAACTCAAATTGCTTCTATTCCAATATTTGCAAATTCAAATCTAGATTTTACTAACCCTTCCCCCCAAAATTAAATCGATTTCCCATATTGACTATTTACCAATTTGATTTGAATGCGATCTCAAACTAAAAAATTAACAAAGCGAAACTAATACTTATGGTGTTCATACCGAAACCCATCCAATAGTTCCGCAATTTAACGCTACCATTCATATAACATGAAACACATAATGAATATCTAACATAAATACGAATATTCTATAATTAGAAGCATAAATCTTCTAGCCATTTCATTTCAGCTTCAATGCATATGTCAAAATGATTCAGAGTAGTGTACGTGGTATTTGAATACAAGGAAAGGAAGAATAGGATCGTCAACAGTAGTAACAACGCAACAACAACAAACAACCAGTAGCAGTAATGCAATAGTCCAGAAACAGAGTTTGAAAACCGGTGGAGCAGTAACCAAAAAATCAACCAGACATAGGAAAAACCAAGCGAAAACCCAGAAATCCCAATAACTCTCAAAGACAGGACATAATGAACCCAAAAAAAAAATAGAAAAGGCAATGGGATGATTCTGATTTTTTTTTTCTTTAAGACTCGAAGTAGAACACTCTCAAACTATTGACTCTCTATGATTTCTGAAAATTAATTCTTTTTTCTCAATCCTCAACTTTCAAGATTTAAAAGTCTGTTTTTATCTCCTCTTTAGTTCTGAAATTTTTATCTCCAAATTCAGTCCCCTTTTAAGTGTTAAATGAGTCCTCTTTTATACCCAAAGCAAGACTCCTCCTTTTCTTTTTACCTATTTCCTTTTTACTTTATTTAAACTATTATTACTACCCTTTTTTACCTCTTTTACTTTTCAGCCCAATATTCTTCTACTATGTGTACCTTTTAACCTTTATTATTACTTATACTATTTCTAATTTTAATTAAGTAAAAGCAGTCAACACGGACCCCATGGTTCCCCCCTTTTTAGTGGTCAAAGAAGACCTCATTATTAATCCTAATCCTTTTTTACTTTATATCATTATGTCTTCTTCCCCACTACCACTTAAATAAATATATTAGATTCCCACTACCATATGTCTTGTTTCCTACTATAATATTTTACTATTATTAGAGCTTAGTGGACGGAGCACTTAAATTAAATAAATCTGCAATTGGTTAATTTCTGTATTACCCCTAAAACTACTGTTACTGCCCTGATTCAAAAAAATCTGTTCAAACTTCAAAAATTATCTAAGAACTAAAATTAGATTACCAGCTATAACCAATTCACCTAATCAATTAACCAAAATATAGCAGCTATAACCAATTCTTAATCAAATTCAATCAACAAATTCAAACTAAATGATGAACAACAAAGAAACAACTGGAATTATTTTGATTGGACAATATTTTTTAAACAACAAACCTACTTTCAGATTCAACAACAATAACAAACAAGTATATTCAAATCACTGAGTTCAAATTCAAATTAAACTTAAATGGAATAAATAAACAGATTCAAATCATTAAACTCAATAATCAATTGAACCTTAAACTAAATCTAACAATATTACAACCAAGATGAAGGATTCAAGTTACTAAACTAACACACTTCTATATTAAAACTAAATTCTTTTAAATGAATAAAAACAAACTGAAGAAATAATCAAGAAACGATAAACCACGAACAATAAAGAAACAAACATACACTGATTTCGGATCCTAGAATATCAAGCAAAATACGGACAGAAATGAAACTTAAACCAACTAACCGGAAATGAACAACGACGAACTCGAACGGCAATGGAAAAACTCGAACCAAGACTGTCAAACCTAACGGATCTCGACTCAATAGGAACGTTACACCAAATGGAACGATAAACTTGAGAGTCAGTCGACAAACTCAAACGAACTCTCCTCGAACTCCATTGATGAAACAAATTTCCGTCGCCATTTTCCGATGGTGACGAAGTTCAGTCGACGATGAAAAAGAAAGGGACAGTAGCAACGCTGCTTGTCAATGAACTGGTGGAGCTGCCCGAAGCTCGACGAAGACGAAGGAAGGTGAAACTGGCTGGACGTAGCAGAAGAAGAAGCAGCAACGTGCTGCTGTTAATGGCGGACAGGGAGGGCAACACTGGTTTTTCCGATGTGGATGGGGTGGTAACGACGACGGGTCATTGGCAGGTGTTTTCTGGCTCTTGTGAAGAAGAGGAGAAGGGTCGTTTGGTTGGTGTACTGGTGGTCATTTGGGATGTGAAGGCTGGTGGTCATTTCGGATGCTGGTCTCCGGCGTGAAGCTGCCGTTAATGGAGGTTTGGGGTCGCTGGGCAGTTGGGGGAAGGAGAAAGGTCGTTTGGTTGCTGCCTAAGGTGGTCGTGCGTCGTTCATGGTTGGAGGTGTCTGGTTCGACGGACTGAGGCTGGAGACGAAGGGGGTGCATCTGTTTCGTGGGGAGGGAAGTCTCGAGGGTGGCGGCTGTTTGGTGGTTTGAAGAAGACGACGCAACAGGGGGTAGGTGTTTAGGGGTCTCTAAGGTTTGGTTATTTGGGTGTAAGGGTGAATGTAATTGAAAAATGAAAGTAAAAGAAAGGGGGGGTCGTTTGGGCCATGGGGCAGGGCGGAAAAAAATGGGTAAAGGGGTTTGGGTTTTGGGGCCTAGTTGATTTAATTTGAAAGGTGGCCCAGTCCGGTTTTCTCTCTATTTTTGTTCTATTCTATTTATTCAATTTCCTAATTAATAAAGCTAAAATGCTAAGATTAAATTATAAAAACCAAAATTATCTTAAAATACTAATTAACTCCTAATAACAATTATCACACATAATTAAATACCAATTAAAAATAAAATCATACAATTGGACATTAAATGCTAAAAATATAAAATACATTATTTTTTGTGATTTGTTTTATTTTGTAAAACAAACTTAATTACCCTTAATGGTAGAATTAAATCCTAAATGCAAATGCGACATATTTTTGTATTTTTTATTAATTTAACAAATAAACATGCATGGACAAATACAAATAATTATTGAAAAATGCCACGAAAATTCTCAAAATTGTACACAAAGGAAAATTATTTTATTTTGAATTTTTTTGGGTGTAATTCTCTCATACGACAAAAATCACGTGCTTACAAAGGTGATATTGTGTTAGAATTTATTTATACTGAAAATCAGCTAGCGGATATTTTTACAAAACCGCTGCTTGAAGAAAGATTTTGTTTCCTTCGTGACAAAATTGGTATTTGCTTAATTCCCATTTAATTTCTCTAAGTTTTCCTGTTTTATAAAATGTTTTATAATTGTTCTTCGAAATTTTCACCTAAACTATCCCTAAGTGTTTTGATTACTCTGTACTTGCATTAATAATCTAATTAGTGGAAGGTCTTCAGAAGGCAACTTTTCAGTTGCCTTTAATATGTCTCTCCAGAACCGGGGCAACCATTCATCATCACCTCACCCCTTTTTAACCTCTTCTTGTTCATATCACCTACTCAAAAAAAAATTCTCTCTGTCATGGCCAAAACCAAACCCTCTCCTTCTTCATCTATGTCTGAAAGAAGTCATCACTTCAAGAAGAACCCACAAACTGATGATCCGGTGGATGTTGAATCATCAGAAAGTTCAAATCATCAACAGTTCGAGGACGAGTCTAGTGATTCACAGGAACAAAACCTCATTGCTCAAAAGAGGGCTAGAAAACATCCAATAGAGTCAATCCCCAAACAATCGTCTCAAAAGAGAGGAAAAATAAATAATATAGAATTTGGGCCTGAGGACAAGATGAACTTCTATGGTCCCGAGGAAAAAGCCAAATTTGTTGCCTATAAAGGGAAGTGTATTGCCTATGGATGCACTGTAAGTTTAAAATTTATGAAAAATTCTCACTGTGATGTTATCTCTGTGTTTGAAACTGAAAAACTTCTCACTATTTGCAAGTGTTGGTGACACTATTTATAAAGAGCATGTGCGTATGTTTTATGCTAATCTTTTTGTGAATGACAAAGATGATTTAGAATCCATGGTCTTGGAAACTCGCATTATTCTTGACTCTTATCAGTTTGAAAAGATCTTTGCAACTAAGTTTGTTGGGTATAGTTTCTTTGTGTAACATTCTTAGCCTAATAGTTTTAAAGTGTCGTTTGAAGAAGCAAAAAGTGTTTTGTCTGAGATTCCCCCGTGATATTGGTCCTAAAAATCTGAAATTTAAGCACCGTGTACTGATCGACTCCAACCCTATACCACTATAGAATATCAAGAGTGGTCGATGCATCTTTTACCCGAAAGGTCGGGATCGAATCCATAGAGAGTTAATATTGGTTTGGAATCGGGTTTCTATCCAATCTAGCTATGTGCGTTGTTTTTAATTGCACTTCTAAACATGTTTGAGTTGGTTACTATTCTACTTTAATGCTAATGAATGCTGAAAATAAGCTAAGTACAATATTTTTGTAAGGGTTTCTCAAGTAATAAAAGGCACTAGAGAAGTGACTTACATCTAGGCGAGTATCTAATGGGATCTAAATTTTAGGACAAGCTTGTTATATTTGCGTTCGTGATATAACCATTATGCATAATTACTCACTTTATACCTCTCGGTAGTTTGAGTGACTTTTCCCTAATTGGCTTTCTCGAGCCCAATTGGGTGTTCAAACAAAACAAGTAAAATTGGCTCAAGTCAGGTATTACTATCTCTAGGTTTAACCTTTTAATTGGGGCTATCAATCTCTGAATGCACTCCAATTCCTTGTTAGCCTGAATTTCCAAGACTTAGACACTCTTTCTCAAGAAGGATCTAAGTCATAAAGGCATGAATTAGTGTTTGCAACCACCAATTCTACAATTAAAACATGAAACAAGCTAAATATTACTAACCCATAAACAATTAAGCCCTAAAATAGAAGACCCGTTAAATACCCACACTAGGTTTGGGTCACAACCCTAGATAATGGGTTTAGCTACTCATAATAAAGGTAGAAATCAAATATGGAGATGAAATATAAGCCATAAAAAGTAATTACAAGAGTAAAATATAAGATTAATTACTAAAGATGTTCTAAAATTACTCTAAAAAGCAAAAATCGGTTGTTCACATGCTCCACAAAATAACGAATACCCTAAAAATCTGAAAAAGTTCTATTTATACACAACTGAAATTACTGAACAAAAATGCCCATACGGAGGTTCTGCTGGCAGCGTAAAATTGAGCGCCTCAGCGTCGGGACTTCCGCGGCCGCACAAAAGCAAGCACAAACCGTGTTTCTTCTCTTCTGAGCTTGGTCTGGACTTGTGTTTACCTTGAAATGGTAATTACAATTAAATTTGATTGTGTGTTTCTTAAAATCTTATTTTAATGCTAGTTGTTAGGCAATAAATGCTATGTGTGAGCTAAAAAAGTAAGATAAGAGCTAGGAAAGTAAGGTAAGCAAACCAAACAGCTGTGAATCGGGACCTCGAACTGGCCTAAGTAGGGCCTCAAGGTCGAGCTAAAATTTTGGAATAGGGCCGGTCAATGAAGAACTAACAGTTCTAAAGGCCTTGATAATGGATCTTTATGATCAATGATGAGTAATAAATGAAGAACAATCAATGAAATACAACAAATGTAAGCAATAAATCAAAGGAGAGAATATGAAGAATGTTTAAGTTGGAGAGAGCAGAGAATGTTCTTGTGCTTGTATTGAATATCATGTGTCCTTTACAAAATGATAAGGGTCCCCTTTATATAGGAGGCGGAATCCCAACATGGAACATGTATAATTATTACAAAGAAAAGTAGCTGGCATAGCTACTTACAGGTTCGGTACGGACCTGTACTACTCTTGCAGGCGTTGTCAGCTTTAATCACATGCCTTGGGAATTTCTCACTTGTCCATGACAGCCACCGATTTGTGCTGCCCCGAGATCGAGCATAGGGAACCCTCGGGATCAAACCTCGAGTTGTGTCTCGAGCTTTTTGGAGACGGGCTTCGGAATGTCACAATGATCATAAAATCGGACTCTCCGATTTTAGTCGTGTATTGATAGTCCCCGTGTTTCTTAGAGTGAAAATGATAAGAAACGGTTTTGAATTCTTGCAGTACTTCCATCATGACGTCATTTATGCTATATCAAGCGATTAATGTGACAAAAAGGGTGTCCAAAGGTCGCATCTATACAACCCTTGAAAAACCTTTGGATTGATTACAACGGTTGGCTACCTTTTGACCTCTATAAGTACTTCTTCCTCCGCCCCTTATTTTCCAATATATCATCAAGCCTTCAAAAGAGTCCTTCTTACTTCTCTCTTATGTTCTTTCTCTGACTACAATCTCTTCTCTCCTCTGAAATCTTTTAACAAGAATGGCGAAGACTTCCACCTCTGTCCCTCAGGAAGATGTGCCTCCCTCTTCTTCACGCTCGTCTAAGGGCAAGGCAACATTTCCCCCCTCATCTTGAGGAATGCATCCCATGACCCTGCAAAATGACCTCCAATTTCAAGGTCGACAAGCCTTCTTCAAAGCTGGGACGATATGCATCCATGTCCTAATATATTAGTTTAGTAGCAGGCACCGAGAAGGTGAAGACTGACTGTCGCTGGGGGGATGCGGTGCTAGTGGAGATTCCTTCTGGGGGAGAGTACATAATGACATACAAGGTCGGCTTCCTTAGTGTGTATACCTATCCATTTACTCTTGGTCTGGTGGAGCCGTCTTCACCTTCAATAGAACCCCTGATCCTCGACTTCTGCAAATGATATCGAGTGACTCTCAGCCAAATCCATCCATCGTTCTAGCGTATTATTTATATGACCAGATATTTTGCGAGCATGATTATGGGGATACCCTTCACCCTCAACCACTTGATCAGAATATATAGTCCCCAACTCTTCTGTGGGGGACCTGATTAAGCTCTGATGTCAGGCCTCAAAAGCCTTTTTTCTTGTACTGACGAGGTTGAGGACGGAGGGTGGATGAGCCGTTTTGTCAGCGTTAGGACCTCGGACCTGATTCCAGCGGAGAAGAAGCCATTCCTTGAAAGGTGGAACACAAAACGTAAGTGGATGCACTGATTAAATATTTTCTTTTCGTTTTGGATCAATTTCCTCATGAACAAATTTCCTCCGCTGATGTAGCTGATGCGGTGTACCTTGGCACGGTTAGGGATCTCTCGGGCTGGGTTAGCCGACTGGATTCAACTTGCCCATATGTAGCGCATATGTGGCGCGACCTGTCTAGGGCTAAATGGGAGGCCAAGAACCACGGTGAGTTCTCACTTCTGCTATAATTGAATCTCTTAGAAGAACTATCACTGATTGCACCCTCATTTCATGTGTGTATGTTTTGTATTTGTGTAGGTCTAGGAGAGGCTTCTTTGATGATAAAAGAACCTCCTAGGGAAGCAGATACTCCGAAACCTGACAAAGAGGAGAAAAAACAAAGGAAATCATCGACTGAGCCTTCGAAATCCAAGAAGGCCAAAATGGAAGAACCTAAGGCTGATTTAGCAGCATTAACTCTAGAAGTATCGGGGAGTCCCCGAGCTGAAGGAGAGGAGAAAGGTGATCCCTTGATATCACCCGAGGGAGGAGAAAACCTGACCGTCCCTCATATTGCTGAGTCGGCGGCTTCTAGATCGGAACTTGATGCCGTTGTTGCCCTACCTCGGGTTGAAGAGGCCTTCGAGGGTGTATCGGGTAATGTCCCCGAGCCAGTTGATGGCCAAAATATTCCTCAAGTTGAGGTGCATTTGGTATGCAGTCTGGAGAAACCTAGTTCTAAAGCTCCCCAAAAACAAGAGACAGCCCCGATTGATCCAGTCGGGTTTATTGAAGTGAGCGATTCCCCTATGAGATCGACTTTACCTCCAAGGTAGATGCAGGATGCCCAAAATAAAGAACCTTCCGATGTGGGGGCGTCCGTCGGAGATAAAGATGCGTTTGAAAGGCTTTTTGTTGCACCTAAGGAATATCCTGAGCTCGGCGCCTTAATTATTTTCAGTGAGATCGACAGGCTCTATGAGCAGTTAATTTTTTGTAAAGTCTGCTCGACGTCCTGATATTTGTTTTTCTAACTTTGTTTCTTTCATGGTTTTAGGCCAAGGTGCTTTATAATCAGACCTTTGCCAGGTTTCAAGCCGAGTTGACTCGCCATAAGGGTAAGCACAGGAAGCTAACCTCGGAAGCCGATGAGCTTAGAACTTTGCTTACCAAAAAGGAGGAGGAACTCCTTGGCCTTCGGGATTGTTTGGAGGCGGCGTCCCAAGAGAGGATTCATCTCACTAAGCAGGTTATGTAGTTTCTGTTTGTTTTTGTCTACATGCTTGCCCGACTTTAGTGTTTTAATACCTTTGGGCTGATTTATGCAGCTTGAGAAGAAGGATGTCCTAATGAGGGAGGAGCTCCGGGCCAGAGACTCTGAAATTCTCGAACTCAAACAGCACATGAGTGAGATAGCCTCTAATAGAGATACCCTTCAGGGAGAAATGGTATTAGTCGGACATCAACTTTATGACGCGAAGGCAGAGAGCAATAAGTATAAAGAACTTCACACCGAATTAGTTATTGCGCTAATCAGGATCAGGGCTGAAGCTGAGGCACTCGTATCCTCGCATAAAGAGGATGATGTTGCTGCAAATGCTCAGGCTAGGAAGGTGTCCGAGGGGGCCGAGCTGCAATTGACCTGAGACATGGAACATGCCCGATTAGAATCTTGGAGGCAGGCTCTCGAGGATATACACGCAGGGGGCATCGATTTGTCTATCGAGATCGAGAGGGTGAAGACCCTAAAAAAGGAGGTTGCGGCTCTGCTTGCTTTTGAAGGTGAGTCAAGCAGTGGCTCGGAAGATAATGAAGGCGAAATCCCTGAAGGGGAAGAGGCCATTGAAAACTTGGGGGCCGTGGCCGGTGCTATTGAAGGCATAACCTCCGAGGGAGCCGCCGAAGGCATAGCTCCGGCGGTAGATTAGGGTTTTACTTGATTTCTCCCTTGTAAGGGCTTTAGGCATGGGCCTTATAAATGCACCCTTGTGGACTTTCAATATATATGTAGAAAGCCTTTCGTTTTTCATTATTTCTCGTTTTTCCTTTGCCTTTTAGGAACTCAATGTGATGCTTGTTGACAATTGGTCCGAAATTTTGGATCTCATATTAAACCCTTAGGCTTTTTCTACTGTTGAGCGACTTGTAACGGTCAAAAGTTGACCGTTTGGGGGTTTAGTCCCCGAGTCGAGTTCCGACTTGAGTTCATCGACCTTTAGGTATAAAAATTAGCGATGAGGCTATTTGTGCCAGCCCTTAGGCTCTTACGCATTGTGTCAGTATGACCTCTAACATAGGCTGGCGACAGTGACTCTTACACATTGGGTCGGTACGACCTTTAATTAAGCTGGCGATGATGGCTCTTACGCATTGGGTCAGTACGACCTTTAATTTAGGCTAGCAACGATGGCTCTGACGCATTAGGTCGGTACGACCTTTAATTTAGGCTGGCGACGATGACTCTTACGCATTGGGTCGGTACGACCTCTAAAATAGGCTTTATTTTTCCCTCGTTAAATACTTTTTTGAAGGTTTTGTGTTCGTCTGAATCTTCGACGGTTCGATAAGAACCTCGATTGTGAGTCGTTATGTGATGACAAATGAGCACCTCGGGAGGTTTCGCTCGATGGCTGAGTTGTTTTGAAGTCTTTTCATTGTTTGGAGCTGACATGATCAAAGCTCTTTTGCTTATGACGAGGGTAGCCTAATTAACTAGATATTTTCGAAGTATTTTCGAAGTAATTGAAGGCCTTTGATTTTATGGAAATGGTCGGGTGTCCCCGAGTCGCATTAGTTTGGCCGGAGCCTTGAGACCGTTGCCATTGTGTTTGGTCGTAGACCTTTAGTCCCCGAGTGAGGTAGCCTCGACGTCTATATCGAGGGTATGCCTTTTTAGGGGTCTTACAAGTTCTAATATATAGCCTTTTTAGGGGTCTCACAGATAGGTTACTTGGCAAAAGTATAATTCATGCCTTGCTTGAGGTCTTACAGATTTGGCGTTGCCTTTTGGGGGTCCTACACTGTTGAAAATGCCTCATAGAGGTCATACATTAACATTTCCACATGGATTGCTTTTCACATGGGGTGACAATCGACAACAGTCAGTGATACATCAAGAGTTTTTGGCCCTGAAGCCGTTCTTTGTAAGCTTAATGTTGCCTCATTAAGAGCTTATGAGCTCTAAGTTTCCAGCCCGGAGGTCTTATGACTCCGAGTTTTTGATGTCAGTTCTTGAGTGTTTGGGAAATATTTGGCCCTAGGGTCGTTTATTGTAAAAATAGCAAACTTCTCTGAAGCGCGAAGTGTTTTGATGGTAACAGGTAGTTATTTGATTAATTGGTACAAGTATACATGTTTTCATCATCGAGGGTTCAATTATTCTAGCGGACACGGTTCATTCGACTGTTTGGCCCGATACATCATTTTTCTATCGAGACCCTCTTTGGCTCATTTTGATTTCTCCGGGAAGGTGATCTCCCGGGGGGATGCCCCTAGTATTCGGGGTTGTTGAAGAGAAGCCTTTCATACTAGTTAAGTTCTCCGTGGGTAGAATATAGATGTTTCCTTGTTAAAAGCCTTGCCGGTAAACCCTTTTTAAAATCCGATCGAAGGAAAAAAGTGCAATGTATGCCTTAAATCCCAAGGTTTTTGAGTCGTAGGATGTTTTGGTGTCTTCCATCGGACACCTTAGTAGTAATAGCATTTGAGCATTGATATATTCCAATTTCTTGGAAGTTGTTCGTCTTCCATGGTACCGAGCTTGTATGACCCTTTGCCGATAACTCCGAGGATGCAGTACGGTCCTTCCCAGCCTAGACCTAGCTTCCCTTCATTAGGGTTTCGAGTGTTTAGGGTGACTTTTCTCAGGACTAAGTCCTTGACTCTGAAATGTCAGAGATTTGTTCTCATGTTGTAGTACCTTTCAATTCTTTGTTTTTGGGCGGCCATTAGTGAAGCTTCTTGCTTTTCATCTAATAGTTCGAGGGCTGCAATCGTAGCCTTGTTGTTTGATCTTTCGATGGCATGTCAAAATTTGGCGCTTGGCTCTCCGACATCGACCAATATTAAAGCTTCCGAGCCATATACCAGAGAGAAAGGTGTTTCTCATGTGCTCAATTTTGGAGTTGTTCAATATGCCCATAATACCTCGGGCAACATTTCTCTCCATTTTCCTTTTGCATTTCTAACTTCTTTTTCAAGTTCTAATGATGGTCTTGTTTGTGGACTCGACCTAACTATTTGCACATGGGTGGTACGGTGTTGACAGGAACCTTTTGATTTTATGATCCTCAAGGAACTTTGTTACTTTGCCCCCGATGAACCGCTTCCCATTATCACACATTATCTCGGAGGGAATCCCAAATCGACACATGATATGATCCCAGATGTAGTTAATGACTTCTTTTTCCCTTACCTTCTTGAAAGCCTGCGCTTTCACCCATTTTTATAAGTAGTCAGTCATAAATAAAATAAATCTAGCTTTACCTGGTACCGTTGGTAGGGGTCCGACGATGTCCATCCCCCACTTCATGAATGGCCATGGTGACAAGACTGAATGTAGCTGTTCACCAGGTTGGTGGATCATTGGTGCAAATCTCTAGCATTTGTCGCATTTTCGGACGAATTGTTTGGTGTCCTTCTCCATGTTGTCCCAATAGTAGCCTGCTCTTATCACTTTTCGGACTAAGAAATTGGCACCGGAGTGATTTCCGCAGGTGCCTTAGTAGATTTCCCGGAGCGCGTAATCCGTGTCCCCCAGTTCCAGGCATACTGCTAGGGGTCCATCAAAGGTTTTTCTGTATAGAGTTCCATTTTTGTTGAGTGAGAATAAGGCTGCTTTGGTTCGCAGGGCCCTCGACTCTTTTGGGTGTGCGGGTAGCTTCTCACTTTCTAAATAATCAATATATTTATTTCTCCAATCCCATGTCAGGCTAGTGAAGTTGATCTCGGCATGGCCATCTTCGATCACTGATTTTGATAGCTGAACAATAGCCCCGGGGAGTATGTCTTCTTCCTTGACAGATGATCCCAGGTTTGCGAGGGCATCAACCTCGCTATTCTTCTCTCTAGGTATGTGAACCAGAGTCTATTCTGTGAAGAGATGCAATGTGACTTGAATTTTGTCTAAGTATTTTTGCATCCTGTCTTCTCAAACCTCGTAGCTCCCATTTACCTGATTTACCACCAGAAGGAAATCACATTTTTCTTCGATGACCTCCGCTCCTAGGCTTCTGGCTAATTCTAGACCAGCAATCATAGCCTCATACTCGTCTTCATTGTTAGTCAACCTTGCAGTTTTTATAGATTGCCTAATCATGCCACCCATAGGTGGCTTCAGAACTATGTCAAGCCCAGACCCTTTCAAGTTTGAGGCGCCATCAGTGAACAAGGTCCATTCCCCCGAAAATGTGCCTGCTCTTAGTAGAAGTTCTTTCTCTACCTCGGGCACGAGGGTGGGCGTAAAGTCGACCACAAAATTTGCTAGAATTTGGGACTTGATAGCCGTTCGGGGTTGATTCTCGATATTGTACCCCCTGAGTTCGATGGCCTATTTGGCCAATCGGCTCAATAATTCGGGTTTATTCAATATACTTCGAAGAGGATATGTTTTTAAAACAGAAATACGATGGCATTGAAAATAAGGCTTTAATTTTTGAGATGCGCTTATCAATGCAAGAGCTAATTTTTCTAGGTACGGATACCTGGTTTCGGCATCTCCTAGGGTCCGAATTACATAATAGATAGGGAATTGCGTACCTTGATCTTCTCGAACCAGCACACCACTCACCGCTATCTCGTATACGGCCAGGTACAAATACAACATTTCATCCTCATTAGGGGTGTGGAGTAAAGGTGGGCTTGTCAGATATTGCTTCAACTCCTTTAAGGCACGTTGGCATTTCGGAGACCATTCAAAGCTGTTTTTCTTTTTGAGTAAGGATAAGAAATGATGACTCATGTCCGATGACCTCGATATGAATCGACCCAAGGTTGTTATCCGCTCGGTCAGCCATTGCACGACCTTCACATTGTTTATCACTGTGATTTGTTCGATGGCTTTGATTTTGTCGGGGTTGATCTCAATCCCCCTATTTGACACTATGAAGCCTAAGAATTTGCCCGAACCCACTTTGAAGGCATATTTCTCGGGATTGCATTTCATGTTATAGCTTCTGAGGATGTCAAATGTCTCCTGAAAATGAGTCAAATGGTCCTCTGCACGCAGGGGCTTAACTAGCATATCATCAATGTAAACTTCCATGGATTTGCCTATTTGTGGTTCGAACATCTTATTAATTAGGCATTGGTACATGGCTCCCACATTTTTAGCCCAAAGGGCATCACATTATAGCAGTACGTAGCGTACTTCGTGATGAACAAAGTCTTTTCCCTATCCTCGGGGTTCATCTGAATTTGATTATACCCTGAGTAGGCGTCGAGAAAGGTGAGAATCTCATGGCCGGCCGTAGCGTCGATCAAGCGATCAATGTTAGGAAACGGGAATGAATCTTTGGGGCATGCCCTATTCAAGTCTTTATAATCTACGCACTTTCTTAATTTATTCCCCTTTTTGGGGACTACCACCACATTGTCCAACCATTCGGGAAATTTTACCTCCCTGATAGACCTTATTTTGAGGAGTTTTGTTACCTCGTCCTTGATGAACACGTGTTTTACCTTGGACCGAGGACTCCTTTTTTGCTTCACCGGTTTGAACCTGGGGTCGACATTTAGTCGATGGGTGGTTATTTCCGGCAGGATCTCTATAATATCTAAATGGGACCAAGCAAAGCAATCAATGTTATTGATAAGAAATTGAATGAATTTTTTCCTGGGTTCGGGGGTTAATCCCGTTCCTAGTTATACCTTCCGATCTGGGAGATGCTCGATCAAAATAGCTTGCTCCAATTCTTCAATTGTTGATTTTGTTGCATCCGATTCTTCGGGGGCAACGAAAGTTCGGGGAGCGAGGAAATCTTCTTCATCGTCCTCGAGGGTCTGTTTACCCTCCGGATCCTCCGAGGTAGAGGGTATAGAAGTTGGGGCCTTCTCGTGAATCGTGAACATTTCCTTTGTCGCATGATGTTCTCCATATACCGTTCTTATACCGTCTTTTGTTGGAAACTTCATCATCTGATGAAGAGTTGACGGTACTGCCCTCATGTTGGGTATTCATGGCCTTCCAAGCAATGCATTGTACCTCATTTCACCTTCGATGACATGAAATTTGGTATTCCGAACTATATCGGACATGTTGACCGGGAGGGTGATCTCCCCCTTCGTTGCTTTACCCGGCTATGTTGAAGTTGTTGAGGACTCGGGAGGTAGGTATGATTTGATTGAGCAGTCCGAGTTGTTCTACCACCTTCGACTTGATTACGTTGGCTAAGCTACCTAGATCCACGATTACGCATTTAATTTAAATGTTATTCAAGAGAAATGAAATTACCAACGCGTCGTTATATGGATGAGACAAGGTCTCGAAGTCCTCTTCACTAAATGCAAGGATGTCCTCAGGCATGCGGCCCCGAATTTGCCCTTCTATTGTAGCGGAAACGTTTTTCCGCTTGATCACGGGTCCTTGAGGAACGTCGGTCCCCCTAATTATCATATGGATGATGTGCCGAGGTTTTTTCGTTCCTTTCCTCCCGTTTGCCTCTCTTTCCTCCCGAGCTGGGGTTTTCTGAGCTTTATGTTGGTTTTCTTGGCATATATTCCTGTTAGTGTGGGAGCTTATATCGATGTATTGGGAGTTGAATGGGCCTACACCCACGGGGATTGGCTCTAGTTCGTCCTCAGGGTTTTGCAGTGGTACATCAGTGCTTGGGACAGCTACACCATTCTCTCCATGGTCATCAGGACCATTGTTTTCAGGTACATTCACTGAGTCAGACATTTTGACCTGAAATCAAAGATTCTTGGACAAGAAAAAGTGTGAAGAATAACTTGCGTTTTCAATGAACCAGCACGAAAACAATCACTTATATTTAGCCCTACGGTGGGCGCCAAACTGTTTACCTTGAAAATGATAATTACAATTAAATTTGAATATGTGGTTATAAAAATACGTGATTTTTTTGAATGCTAGTTGTTAGGCAATAGATGCTAAGTGTGATCTAGGAAAGTAAAATAAGAGTAAAGAGCGGCGTTATTATCCAAACCAAACAGCTGTGAATCGGGGCATCGGATTGGCCTAAGCAGGGCCTCGAGGTCAAGCTAAAACGTTGGGCTGGGGCCGATCAATGAAGAACTAACAGTTCTAAGGGCCTTGATGATGGATCTTTATGATCAATGACGAGTAATAAATGAAGAACAATCAATAAAATACAATAAATGTAAGCAATAAATAAAAGGAGAGACAATGAAGAATGTTTAAGTTAAAGAGTAGAGAATGTTCTTGTGCTTGTATTGAATAACATGTGTCTCTTACAAAATGATAAGAGTCCCCTTTATATAGAATGGGGAATCCCAAAATGGTACATGTATAATTATTACAAAGAAAAGTAGTTGGCACATCTACTTACAGGTCCGGTACGGACTTGTACTACTCTTGCAAGCGTTGTCAGCTTTAATCACCTGCCTTGGGAATTTCCCGCTTGTCCATGATAGCCACCGATTTGTGTTGCCCCGAGATCGAGCATAGGGAACCCTCGGGGTCTAACCTCGAACTGTGCCTCGAGCCTTCTGGAGACGGGCTTCGGAATGTCATAATGATCGTAAAATCGGACTCTCCGGTTTTAGCAGTGTACAACTTGATTCCACTGGGAGCGGAAAATCAACCACCTCAGCGTAGTCTTCAACCGCGGCCGTGAAATATGTTCGCGGACTGCGCTTTTCATATGATCCCAAATCTCTAGTCCTCTAATTCTAAATTTCGCCCTCAGTGGAATATGGACCGCGGTCGCATCAAGTAATTTCACTGCCATGAAATTTCACCGCGGGCAGCGGTGTCTGTTGAGCCCAAAATTGCCTTCTCTGAACCTCAATCCACTGAGAACATGAATATGATCGCCTCAGTGGTTTAACTTCCGCGGCCACACTATTTCTTTGTTGTCATCGCTTTTAGATCAGTTTTGGACTTGTGCAGTTTTCACTCCTTTATGAGCAGGTTAGGACTTTCTTGCCTTATTTTGACCAAACACTGCAATCTAGCATAATAAGTTAGTTTTGGAATACTTACGCGCATTTTTTATCCAAAACCTAAGCAAAAAGGAGCATAAGATAGATTTGAATCCCTAGTTATCAACTCCTCCAAATTTAAGTTTTTCCTTTTCCTCAAACAAACAAAGTAATTCCCACCTCCACAAAGTAATAGAAAGAAGAATTCCAGTTGTTCTAAGGTGACTTTAACAAGCATCAATTGGGACTAACAATTACCCTCAACACAAATGTATTATCAACAACACACAACCTTTCTAGCACCATGGCTCTAGTGCGACACAAGAGCTTCAAGAGTTGACTTAACTCATCAACGAAACTCACTCTATTACATAGGTCATTGTGGAACCCAAACTCTTTCTCCTCTGCTCTCCATAAGCAAATCTCACTTTAGATTATAGCACGTAGAACAAGGATTGTGGAAAAATACACTCATTGCTCTCAAGGTAAGGTCACAAGTCCAGCTCTAAGTACCATAAGCTTGCCCCTCATGTGAATCACCACCAATGTAAGCTCACTCAACTCGAAATCATATAGGACTTTTGCGGGAATGTAATGAAGGCTTTTGGTGCAAGGTAGGATATATCGGTCTATGTAGGTTTCATCTTTCCTTAAGCACTTCATTTTCTCATTTCGGCTCACACTTTATTGACTCTTTGAGTCATTTTTCTCTTCCTTAGGGGACTAGAGAGACACACTATCACCCTTTCTTGTTCATGACAAACATTTTTCGCCTTTATAATCATTCCAAGCCTTTCTTCATTGCTTTTATTGAATCCCTTTGTTTTTCCATGTTATTCACTTTCTTTTTAACTTTTTGGCTTTTCTTTCCTTTTCTTTTGCCTTCCCTTTTCTTCATTTTGTACATTTTATCACTTTTGCATTCCTCGTCTCTCCCCCAAACTTATGCTTTTGCCAATTGTGCTAAGGAAAGAACGGGTGCCAAGAGAGGATCATTTTAGAACGGATAAAGGCTTGTATCATGGTTATTGAAAGAACAAGGGCTATGACTCAATGGGGTTGACTAGGGATATCATATTTGGTGGGCTATGGATGCTTTCAAGTTCAAATTTGGATCAAGGAGGGCCTATAATCACTTCTCAAGTCGAGCTTCACTTAGAATTTCGCCTAGACAAACATTCAGGACAAGTTCTAGACTTATTGGCACTGAGACTTGGACTTGCAAATCAAAACCTCACCTCACCTCACAAGCTATTGATTGCTAAAGAGAATAGATTCGGGGGCCCACAACAACTTTAGCTAAGATTAAGCAACACAAATGTTTCCTAAAAACCACTCGATGATTGTTAAGTCAACACAAGAGTCTAAAGGTCACAACTATCACCATCCTTTACACATTAATTTGTTTCTAACCATAAGGTCAAAGGTAAATGTGTTAGGCCTAAGTGAAGCTTTGCCTGAGACACTTTTGTTCACTTGCCACTATTTAGACAAAAACAAAAAAAAATACAGACTCAAACCCTTAAGAAGGTTGTCATGCCATCCATCATCGGGAAGAGCCACCCAGTTCACACAAACTCTACCTTTGGAAAGAACCATGGCTTTAAGAAAGCCAAAGGCTTATTGATCACGAAAGCTTATAGAAGTAAGAAGCTACAAATTGAAAAATAAGCTACTAAATGAAATAAGAAGCTATGCTATTAAGGAAAATTGTAAAAGAAGTTATAAAGTAAAATACGTAAAGGAAACTGAATATGTACAATAGGGGATTTAGACGAATATACATAACGAGGAATGAATATATACATGGAAAAGTAACTTTATATACATACCGAAATTGAAAAATAACAAAAAGTGAAAAATAAATGGTAAAGTTATATACATACCAAAAGTGAAAAATAACAATAAAGAGAAATTAGTATCATAATTACACTCGAGTTATTAAATCATCAAAATAGGACAACCCCCCCCCCCAAATAAAAACTAGCATTGTCCTTAATGCTAATAGTAAAAATAAGATCAAGGAGGGGTTAGCGAGTAAAGAAAACTCCCTATGGGTCCTCTATCTACATGGGGTCCAGAACATCAGTGGGGTCCTGTGGCTGGGTCCCTGGGTCTTGTGACTGGCCTGGGTCACCTCCCATGGGGTCCTCTAGCTCAATCTCCAAATCCTCAGTCTGCATACATTGTGCATCACTGGCACCTCTAAATCGTATCATTGTCTGCATATACAATCATTGAAAGATCATTAGTATTGTTGCTACAAGAATCAGTAACGATCGGTAGATGAAAAATTTATAGTGTTGCAACAGGCATAGATCCGCTGACAGTGGAAAAAGGGGCACGACTACAGACTAACTACCACTCAGAGCAGAATTTTGAATGTGGCTGCGGAGGACTAGGATTCAGACTACCCAGTCTCTGATGTTGATCAACTGCTGAGAGCAAACTTTTGGGCGTGCCCGCGAAAGTTGAAGCGTTGTCCACAGAAAAACAAACGTGGCAACGGACCTAGTTTGATATCTCTCTGAACTTTAATTCTGCTGGCCGTGAAGAAAGAAGCGCGGCAGCATAAATAGTTCTACTAACAGCGGACTTTTTGCCACTGAGAGCAGAATTTAAACCATTTTTAACAATCACTTTCACAAGAACGTGGACCGTAGAATTACATCTGCGGCCGCAAAATTCAAAAATCAAACGGGCAACTGTAGGTGTCTTACTTAGCATACAAATTAGGCTATCAATTTCTAGAACGAGCAACCCTACCCCTCATTAAGCCTACTTAACAAGTGAACACATGGATTTTTAATTTCAATGCCCATATTATGCGGATTAAGCAACCCTAATAATAATAATAATAAAGAAAAAGAAAAAGAAGCTAAACTAAAGGAAAAGAAAAGCACAAAAATTAAAAAGCAATTTGAGGAAATGGGCAAACTAATGGATTGATGAGTGTTGGAGATTGATTTCGAATTGGTATTGTGCAGATTAGGGCTCAAATAGAATGATGAACAGTAAAAATTTCTTTTGAGAGAGCAAGGAGCGAAAAGGGTAAAAGGTCTGATGACCTTCTATTTATACTAGAATGGATGGGGACTATGAGCACGTGATTTTTGCCTCACGAAAAATACTCTAAAATAAATCAAAAAATAAAACAAAATTCTCTTAGTATGCAATTTTTAGAATTTATGTGGCGTTTATTAATTGTTTATGTTTGTCCGTAAATGTTTGCTTTGTTATAATTAAACGAAACTCAAATAAAAATACATGTTGCATGCATATCTAGGATTTAATTATGCATTTAAAAGATAATTGAAAAAAAATCACAAAAAAATATGCATTTGTTCTAGTTTTAATGTTTCACTGTGTGATTAACGCTTTATCTATGTGTTAAATAGTTGTTAAAAAGTAATTAATATTTTTTGTAAGGTTAAAATTGTTTTATAATTTTAATTAGGATTTTTATACTTAGGATTAAATTAGGAAATATAAAATAAGTTATAAAAGTAAAAATCGGACCTGGACTGAAATCCAGGCCCAAAACAAAACCAATTTCCCCACAGCCCAATCCAAATACCCATGTCCGGTCCAATTCAAGACCAATACCAAACGACGATGTTTGGTCGTATTTCATCAAGGGCCGTTGGATCAAATCCATCCAACGGCTGAGATCCCATACCCTTACCCGTAACCCCCTACCCGATCCACTGCCCCGATCCAGCCTGACCCCAACCTTTAACCAAACGACAACGTTTGGTTTAATGAACTGATCTTAACCGTGCATCTTAATTGATCCAACGGATGAGATCAATCCACCCCACTCGTATATAACTCCAATCCACACCCCAGCCCCCCAAACCAAATACCCCACCCCTGTGTCCTGTTCATCATCTCTTTTAGAGGTCTGATGAACTCCGCCATTTACCACCGTACACCGCCTACCGGAAATCGCCTCACGGCGGTTCCGGTAGTCCAAACAACCCCACCTTAACACCCTCGACTCCCCACAACCCCCTCTTTACGGATCCGGGGTTAGTTTCCCTCGAATCAGACCACTTAGTCTCGAATCTTCGATTGAATGTTGGTCTGAAAACCCAACCTTCTCCCATGACTTCCAAATTAACACCGTAGCTTCCCCTAACTACCCTAGCTATGGATCTGGTGTTTGTTTGGCTCGAATCACCTCAGAGTTCTTCGAATCTTCTTTTGAAGGTTCGAACCAAACATGAACTCACTCAGATTCGTTCCAAACTAACACCAAATGACCCCTAGGCCTCCCTCACCCTTGTGTCATCTTTGGTTCCCTTCGAATCTACCCAGAAGTGTTCGAATTTAATATCCAAGAATCAGAAACCCTAAAAATTTCAAAACATGGAATTTGCCCGAATTAAATAAGGGATTGAGGACTAAGAGACTTTAATCGAGGTATTGTCAATTGAGAATACTTCGAATAAAGTCTGTTCAGCCTCAAAAAGGTCTGAATTCAAAGTCAAGCTTGAGTCCGTGTAAATTTAAAGATTCAGAGGTATTTTTCT
This sequence comes from Nicotiana tabacum, assembly GCF_000715075.1. Classification (NCBI taxonomy): domain Eukaryota; kingdom Viridiplantae; phylum Streptophyta; class Magnoliopsida; order Solanales; family Solanaceae; genus Nicotiana; species Nicotiana tabacum. The sequence goes on from NC_134087.1 coordinate 200,529,253, forward strand.
TATTTCTTTTTGTATCCTATGTGTATATTGTTGCCTGTTTCAGTAGCTTGTGTAATTTATTTTTCACATTTTTGTTTACTTAAATTCTGTGATTCTATCTCATACCCGTATATTTGATCAAATAAGTGAATTGTTTCTGTTGGTTATGTTTGTTTACAATGTGTGTAATCGACTCGATTAAGTTCGTCGATTAGTTACATTATGAATTCCCGTTTATGATAATGCATTGTAATAACCTGCTCACCTGTTTTGATTGACTATTATCATGTTGTTGTAATCAGTTAATTAGTTCTTGCTAATTAGTTGGTTCTTGTTTAATAAGTCAGAAAGTTTATCAAACATTTGTGTATTAATTTCTGAGCAGTTGGTTTCAGGCAGTGTCAATATACTGACAATGCCCCTGCATTCATACATATTTCAAATTCAGTTTAAATTGTTCTGTTGAATTCTGTGTGATGTTGTTGGTTTAAATTCAATTTCACAAATGTTGATTAGATACAATTGTGTTAGAAAATTGCATTCTCAGTTAAGATTCAGTCCAGAACTTAAGAGAATTGGTTATAGCTGTTGATAATTAAGTTTGAACAGATTTTTAAATCTGTTTTGTACTAGATTCTGATTTTTGTATTAAGGGCAGTAATAACAGTAGGATTTCAGGGGTGTTTTTGGAATGAAACAGTGAAAGTCATATGATAATGTTAGTGTGTTGTTGGTGGATTGTTAATGGCTATAATCTAATAGGATAATGGGAAACAAAGGGTAATGGGGATGATGAAAATCAGGATAAGATCACTTAATGGGATTTAAAGTAGTAAAAGTAGATTTTAATGGGATTTTCTGATTTTTAAAAGAAGAAGGGGGTCCAGGCAGCACTGAAAGGAAAAGGGGCAGACCTGTATAAATACAGGGATCTGTTTATAAAGAAGGGGCAGATTTAGAGAGAGAGAGACTGAGATTTTAATAAACACAGAAATACATATACAAGAGAGAGACAGAGAGAAAATCTGGATAGAAATTAAGAGAAGAAAAAAAATCAGAAGCAGAAATAGAAATCTGATTCAAGAAAAAGAAAGAAAACAGAAATAAAAAAAAATCAGAAGCAGGAAAAACCAGATTTCTACAATAGAAGCTAGTGTTAAGGTTGAATTTCTGAGATTGAAATTGTCAGTTTGCCTTCTCCTAAATCTTGAAAAATCAGAAATACTGTGTTTTATCTGTCTGGATTTGTTCAAATCCCATTGTTGAGTTTAAAGTCTGAAATTTCTTAAAGAGTCATTCTACGTTGTGTCTGGGTTCTCGGGTTCTGTATTGTTGCTCAAATCTGTGGAAATACTGGCATTTTCTGCTGATTTTGTTACTGCTGTCACTGCTGAAATTTACTTCCTTCTACCTCCATTTCCAAGTACATATCTGTAAACTCATGTCATGAAAAGCTCCAACATGACGAATAGATGAAGTTTGGGAATTATAATTCTGTCTTCCACTTGTCTAAATTCAGTAGTTCAAACTTCTGTTTTGTTTCATGTTGGTTAATATAACAATATGCTTGATATGATAACTATTAGCTAATTATTCCTTTTTGAAGTTCGTATAAATGTTGTAATAAAGTTATTTATTTCGAATTTTCATTTAGTATAAGTTATATTTGAATCATCAAAATATGGAACATGGCAGAAAACTGGCCATTAATTGCATCTCTTAATATTACTAGTATAGACTAGTATGGAAATGTCAAGACAACTGCATTACTAGTCTATGTTGTTAAACATCTGATTTTTAAGGCTAAGATAGTATTGATTGTATCTTGTTCATATTTAGCATAATAATGGTCATGTTTACAATCAATAGCCGAAAGATGCATCGATAAGATCTGTTATATTCACGATATTGGTATATGGTGAATGGTGTAGGGGTATATTCATGTTATATGTGATATTGTCTTATTAAGTCAACGATTTTTTTTTATATTAATGTTTGCAAAATAACTCGCATAGGTTGAGAATAAAAATTGGTTTGATTACGTATATCTCGAATTCAATCAATAGCAATTAATCAAAAATAATTAGGCCTATCAGATTAGGAACAAGCAATGTAGAAAGAGATTAGATTTATAATGTGTAACAAGTTTAAGAATGTAAAAAATAACATTCGTTGCAAATAGAATAATGAAAATTCTTCGAAAATATCACTTCCTTTCAAGAATTGATTTTTTTTTAGTTTCATACGCTATTCACATTTTGAGTATACATATGTTGTATTTACTAAAAATAGTATTAATCATATGTTTATTCTCTTCTTTAAATTTGAATAGCTTGGAGGAATATAATTCATACGCGAAAAATATAATTTGCGATCAACGTCTAATAAATTGTGAATTCTATTCGAGGAATTTAGGGACTAGAGAAATATTGATTTCTCATGATTTTTTTTTAAAATAAAATAAAATAATATGGAAGTAATAAACAATTTGTAAACAAATTTGTACTACCATCAAGAATATTTTTGTGATTAGGGATACGTTCGCGTAACCTGATTATATTTCTAAAAGCAATTCGGATTATGCGTTCGCGCAACTTCGAGCGAATATTTAATAAAAGGGATTTTTCGGAGAATATCAAATTAATTTCCTGAAAAACCCGAGATGTGCAGTTCATTGTTTAATCATACAAGGGCGACGATGTTCTTAATTTTATTTTTAATTTTGAACGTATGGTTTTTTTTTATAATAAAAATATAAAAAATATTATCAACCTTTTTGTGTACACGTATGCGTGGCACGATTCTTTACAATTGTAAAAGGTATATAATACAAATATACGTACGCGTGATTCGTTTATATAATTGTAAACAATCTAAACAAAAGCGGTAATAAAATCAGGTAACAAGAAAAAGGGTATTTAGTAAATCAAGATAATTAAGCCAAATATAAAAATGGTTAAGCGACCGTGCTAGAACCACGGAATTTGGGAATGCCTAACACCTTCTCCCGAATTAACAGAATTCCTTACTCAGGATTTCTGGTTCGCAGAATAACAAACAGAGTCATATTCTCCTCGATTCAGGGATTAAAACCGGTGACTTGGGTCGCCTTAAAATTCCCAGGTGGCGACTCTGAAACAAATAAACAAATCCCGTTTCGACTGTCCTTTAATTGTAGAAAACTCCCCTTTACCCCCGCGGGGGCGGAAAAAGGAGGTGCGACAGGGACCTACAGATCTCATCTGGTATGGCCGCGGAATTCCACCGTGGTCTGCGCTTTTACATTTCAGAAGGGTTGCCTGTTCAACAATTCTGTTGAGAGTGAAAAAATGGGCGCGGTCCCAGAACTGATCCGCTGACCGCGAAAAAGCATCCGCGGATGCGGATGAAACTTTAGAGAAGTCTCATTTTAGAATTTTCAAGTCCGCGTCCGCTACCAAATCACGCCTCAGCAAAATGCTTCTGCTGACTGCGAAAAAGCCTCCGCGGATAGCAGTCCAGTTACAGACTTAGCCAAATTTTCCAGTATTGTCCTGCACTGCATCAAACATTCCTACACACATCTCATAACCAGTTAGTCCAAACAAGATTCTACACTAAGAAGAAAATGAAAAGGAAGAAAATGGAAAACACATGGGTTGCCTCCCAAGAAGCACCTGATTTAACGTCGCGTCACGAAGCATATTACCATAATCATTTGAAATTGATCAAGGCCGCCACGTGGCTGTCATCAAATTTTTCCAGGTAGTGTTTGACTCGATACCTATTAACTCTGAAAACTTCACCATTTTTATTCTTCAAATCAAGAGCACCAAATGGAGTCACATGTACTACTTCAAAAGGGCCACTCCATTTTGACTTGAGCTTTCCCGGAAATAGTCGTAACCGAGAGTTGAATAAGAGAACCAAGTCACCCTCCTTAAATTCCTTGCTCCGGGCATATTTGTCATGTAAGTACTTCATTTTGGCATTATACAAGGACGAGCTGGAATAGGAATGAAAACGGAACTCATCTAGCTCATTGAGTTGCTCTACCTGGAGATTTATGGCAACATCCCACTCAAGATTTAATCTCTTCAGCACCCACATAGCCTTGTGCTCTAACTCAACTGGAAGATAGCACGTTTTACCAAAGACCAACCGGTACGGAGACATACCAATCATAGTCTTGTAAGTAGTCCTGTAATCCCACAAAGCATCATCCAGTTTCTTTGACTAATCGGTTCGATTTGCATTGACAGTTTTTGATACTATGCTCTTAATCTCCCTGTTGGAGACCTCAACTTGTCCATTCGCCTGGGGATGATAGGGAGTTGACACTTTATGATTGACACCATACTTAGACAGTAAAGTATCAAAGGCCTTGTTGCAAAAATGAGACCCTCAATCACTGATAATCGCCCTTGGAGTGCCAAACCTTGTAAAAACATTTTTCTTGAGAAACGCCACCACACTCTGTGCCTCATTGTTGGGCAATGCCACATCTTCAACCCGCTTAGAAATATAATCAACAACAACTAGAATGTAGGTGTTACTACACGAACTCACAAAAGGCCCCATGAAATCTATGTCCCACACGTAAAAAAATGTCAACCTCAAGAATAGTGGTGAGAGGTATTTCATCCTTCTTTGAAATTTCACCTGCTCTCTGACACTTATCACATCTCTTAACAAGCTCACCAGCATCCTTATACAGAGTAGGACAATAAAATCCATAGCTAAGAACCTTTGAAGCAGTTCTCACCCCACCATGATGACCATCGTAAGGCGCGGAATGGTAAGCATCAAGAATACTCATTTGATCCTCTTCCGGAACACATCTCCGGATCACACCATCAGTACAAATCTTGAAGAGATAGGGCTCATCCCAGTAATAGTCCCAACTATCCTATTTAAGCTTCTTCCTTTGGTTAGAAGAGAGCTCATTCGGGATAATGCTAGTTACAAGAAAATTGGCCATATCGGCGAACCATGGCATACTATTCAAAGAAACTGAGAGGATTTGTTCATCCGGGAATGCATCATTAATCTCAAGACCATCTTTGGGTCTCCCCTCCTCTTCCAAGCGGGACAAGTGGTCCGCTACTTAGTTTTTACTTCCTTTTCGATCAACAATCTCTAGGTCAAATTCTTGAAGCAACAAAACCCATCTCATCAACCTAGCCTTGGAGTCCTTCTTTGTCATCAAATAACGGAGTACCGCATGATCGATATGAACAATTACTTTGGTACCCATAAGATAAGGTCTAAACTTTTCCATTGCAAATACAACTACTAGAAACTCTTTCTTCATTACCGTATAATTGACCTAGGCATCATTCATAGTTTTGCTTGCATAGTACACCGGATGAAACATCTTGTTCACCCTTTGCCCCAAGACCGCTCCTACTACAACGTCACTAGCATCACACATGAGCTCAAATGGCAAGATCTAATTGGGTCGGTGATGATGGGAGTGGTAGTCAATCTATACTTGAGAAGCTCAAAAGCTTTCATACACTCATCATTAAACACAAAGTTTGCATCCTTTTCCAATAACTTGCACAAAGGATTCACCAACTTGGAGAAGTCCTTGATGAACCTTCGGTAGAAACCCACATGCCCAAGAAAGCTCCTAACCCCCTTGATAGAAGTAGGAGGAGGGAGTTTTGAAATCACTTCAATCTTTGCTTTATCCACTTTTATACCGTTCTTTGAGATCTTATGGCCGAGGATAATGCCTTCCTCAACTAAGAAGTGGCCTTTTCCCAATTGAGTACCAGATTTGTCTCTTCACATCGAGCCAACCCTTTGTCAAGATTGCCCAGACATTCTTCAAAAGAGTCACCAACAACACTAAAATCATCCATGAACACTTCCAAGAAGTCCTCCACCATGTCAGTAAAGATATCCATCATACATCGCTGAAATGTAGCCGGTGCATTACACAAACCAAATGACATCCGTCAGAATGCAAAGGTGCCATATGGACATATGAAGGTGGTTTTCTCCTGGTCCTCTGGTGCAATCATAATCTGGTTGTAGCTTGAGTACCCATCCGAAAAGCAATAGTAGGAACGCCCAGCAAGTCTATCCAACATTTGGTCAAGTAAAGGCAATGGAAAATGATCTTTGCGGGTCACTTTGTTTAGCTTTCGGTAGTCTATGCATACCCTCCATCCAGTGACAGCCCTAATAAGGATCAACTCATTTTTCTCATTTGTGACCACAGTCATACCCCCTTTTTCGGCACACATTGAACCGGTGAAGTCCATGAACTATCCGAGATGGGATACACAACCCCAACATTTATCCACTTGATAACTTCCTTTTTGATGACCTCTTGCATAGCCTTGTTCAACCTCCTTTGATGTTCCATGGAGGGTTTTGCATCATCCTCAAGTATAATCTTATGCATGCGAAAGGCGGGGCTTATCCCATGAATATCAGCTAGAGTCCATCCAATTGTCCTCTTCCTTCTTTGAAGCACCTCAAGGTGGCACTACATGCACGTTAGTAAGGCAAGAAGAAAGAATTACAGGTAAAGTTGAACAAGGGCCCAAGAATTCATACCTGAGGTCTAGAGGGGCTTCAACTCCAATACGGGAGGTTCCTTTATAGAGGGCTTTGTTGGTGGAGTCTTTTTGTTCTCAAGATCCAAGGACATTTTACGGGGCTCATAGGAGTAAGAGAGCATTCCTTGCAATGCATTGACATACTCTACAAAACCTTCATCCTCGGTCACATCATGGTTCAACAATACAGCTTCCAAAGGATCCTCCACATTTATCATGGCACTCGTGTCATCAACTATCACCTCGGTCACCAGATCCACAAAAGAACAAACCTCGGTACTATTCGGCTGCCTCATTGATTTGCATACGTGGAAGACAACTTTTTCATCACCCACTCGGAAGGTGAGCTCCCCTGCTTCCACATTAACCAATGCCTTCCATGTTGCTAGGAAATGTCTTCCCAATATTATCGGCATATCATAGTTGACTTCGTAGTCGAGAATCACAAAATCAACAGGAAAAATAAATTTGTCAACCCGGACAAGAACATCATCAATAATACCAAGCGGCCTCTTCATTGTTCTATCTGCCATTTGCAATCTCATTAATGTAGGTCTCGGTTGAAAAATACCTAAAGTTTTGAATACAGAGTAAGGCATCAGATTTATACTTACTCCCAAATCACACAAGGCTTTTGCAAAATCCTCACTACCAATGGTACATGGAATGGTAAATGCGCCGGGATCCTCAAGCTTTGGAGCCATCGAGTGCACAATAGCACTCACTTGATGAGTCATTTTGATGGTCTCACAATCCATAGATTTCTTTTTTGTTACCAAGTCTTTCATAAACTTGGCATAATCCTGCATTTGCTCAAGAGCTTCCACCAAGGGCACATTGATCAACAAACTTTTCATCATCTCAATAAACTTCTTGAATTGGTTTTCATTCTTCTGCTTTTCAAGTCTTTGAGGGTAAGGTGGATGAGGCCTTGTCAAGGGAGCCTTGGATTTAGGCAACATTGTTTTCGGCATGTCTATCACGTGTTCCCTATACAGGTTCACGTCATTTTGAGTCTCTTCCTCATTATCATGAAAATCAATTCTCACTTCACCATTCAAATTCTCCTCACTCAATTGCACATCAACTATTGGGTCATCATTATTTTGCACTTCAACACCATCATTCACAACTTCCTTTTTCTTGGAGGTACTTTCTTCACCACCTCTACCGCTCCTTGTGGTCACCGCCATTGCATGGCCGGTATTGTTCCCACCTTTTGAGTTTACTACCATGTCACTAGGTAGTGCCCCCTTAGGGCGAGTGTTCAAATCTTGCGAAATCTGTCCAAGTTGGACCTCCAGGTTGCGGATAGAAGTATTATGGGATGCCAATTGGGAATTGGAGTCGGCGTTCTTTTTCATCATTTGCTCAAACATTGACTCAATCCTTCCCATCTCATTGTTTGACGAGCTAGGACCTTACGACAGAAATAGAGGTTAATTGTTTGATTGTTGAAACATTGGAGGCCTTTGAAATCCCGGCCCCCGATTACCTTGATTACCATTATTCCAACCTCCTTGGTTTTTGTTGCCACCCCAATTGCTATTGTTGCCCCAATTTTGATTGTTGTTACCCTAATTTTTAGAGTTGTTGTTGTTGTTGTTCCAATTTCCTTGGCCTTGGTTACCCTAATTCTGATTATTTTCTTGCGATCTCCATTGTTGATTTGGAGCATTACTCTATTGTCCTTGATAGTTGTTGGCATACAAAACCTCTTCACTTTGCTCACTATAACCATCATCTTGGTTGTAACCACTACTATCTTGCTCATATTGATCTTGATTGCCTTTCATTTGTTGCCCCTACTGTCTCTTCTTGTTCACCAATAGATTAACACATTCCATTGCGTTCACTTGCTTTGGTTCCTGAATATGCTGAAGCTGTGCTTTGGCTAACTGGTTCATGGTTGTTGTCAACTCAGTTATGGCTTGTCCGTGGTCTTGTAGTTCCTTGTGAAGATTTATGACATGAGGATCCCCCTAAGGAACATTTACTTGACTCTTTCAGGCTGAGGAAGTGTCAGCCATCTCATCAAGAATATCACATACCCCGGTATATGACGGCTTCATAAAATTACCCCCTGCTAGATAGTTTACCACACATTGATAGGTCATGTTTATACCCCTATAAAATGTCTTTTGAATCATTGCTTCAGTCATATCATTGTTAGGGCATTCCTTGACTGTAGTTCTATATCTATCCCGGATTTCATGAAGGGGCTCATTTGGTTCCTGTTTAAATACTAAGATTTCATCCCTCAATGCAGCCATATATCCCGGTGAGAAAAACTTGGCTATAAACGTGTCGGCCAACTCATCCCACATAGTGATAGAATGGTTGGGGAGTCTTTCGAGCTAGTCCAAAGCTTTCCCTCTAAGTAAAAAAGGGAACAATCTCAGTCTCATTGCATCCTCCGACACATTAGTTTGTTTACTTCCCCAACAGGCATCCACAAAGCCCTTTAGATGTTTATATGCATTCTGATGGGAAGCGCATGTGAAGTACCATCTTTGCTCTAATAAAGTCAGCATGACATTTGTAATATAGAAATTGCCCGCCCAGATCTGAGGTGGGACAATTGCACTTGCGTACCCTTCATTTGGAAGCACACGAGGAGCCATTTGTGGAGGAGCTAGGGGAGGGTCTGGAATATTTACATTGGCCTGACGGCCTCTTCTTTGAGCATGAGGTACTATAGGTACCTCATCTTTACCATTATCATCTACCTCCTCCCCAGGATAAATTTCTGATAGGATCATTGTTTGTCATTTTGTACCTGAATCAATTAACTCACACAAGTTAGTAGAACAGAAGGAAAGAAAAACAAAACATACAACTAGTCAGATAGATAGCCAAAACCGTTTAACTCCCCAGCAACGGTTCCAAAAAGTGATCGGCTCCAACCGTGTACCACTAAAGAATGGCAAGAGTGGTCGATGCAACTTTTACCCGAAAGGTCGGGATCGAATCCACAGAGAGTTAATATTGGTTTGGAATCGGGTTTCTATCCAATCTAGCTACGTGCATTGTTCTTAATTACACTTCTAAACATGTTTGGGTTTGTTACTATTCTACTTTAATGCTAATGAATCTTGAAAATAATCTAAGTACAATATTTTTGTAAGGGTTTTCTCAAGTAATAAAAGGCACTAGGGAAGTGACTTACACCTAGGCAAGTATCTAATAGGATCTAAAATTTAGTATAAGTTTGTTATATTTGGGTTCATGATATAACCATTACGCATAATTACTCACTATATACCTCTCGGTAGTTTGTGTGACTTTGCCCTAATTGGCTTTCTCAAGCCCAATTGGGTGTTCAAATAAAATAAGTAAAATTGGCTCAAGTCGGGTATTACTATCTCTAGGTTTAACCCTTTAATTGGGACTATCAATCTCTGAGTGCACCCCAATTCCTTGTTATCCTGAATTTCCTAGACTTAGACCCTCTTTCTCAAGAAGGATCTAAGTCATAAAGGCATGAATCAGTGTTTGCAACCACCAATTCTACAATTAAAGCATGAAACAAGTTAAATATCACTAACCCATAAACAATTAAGCCCTAAAATAGAAGACCCATTAAATACTTACACTAGGGTTGGGTCACAACTCTAGCTAATGGGTTTACCTACTCATAATAATGGTAGAAAACAAAAAGATGGAGACGAAATATAAGACATAAAAAGTAGTTACAAGATTAAAATCAAAGATTAATTGCTAAAGATGTTCTAAAATTACTCTAAAAGGCAAAAAGTGATTGTTCACGTTCTACACAAAATAACAAATACCCTAAAAATTAGAAAAAAATCTATTTATACACAGCTAAAATTACTAGACAAAAATGCCCCGACGGAGGTTCCGCTGACAGCGTAAAATTGAGTGTCTCAGCACTGGGACTTTCGCGGCCGCACAAAAGCAAGCGCGGACTGCGTTTCTTCTCTTCTGAGCTTGGTCTGGACTTGATTCCACTGAGAGCGGAAAATCAACCGCCTCAGCGTAGTCTTCAACCGCGGCCGTGAAATTTGTTCGCGAACCGCGCTTTTCATATGAGCCCAAATCTCCAATCCTCTGATTCTAACTTTCACCCTCAGTGGAATATGGACCGCGACCGCATCAAATAACTCTGTTGCCGCGCAATTTCACCGTGGGCATCGGTGTCTGTTGAGCCCAAAAGTGCCTTCTCTGAACCTCAATCCACTGAGAGCGTGAATATGATCGCCTCAATGGTTCAACTTCCACGGCCACACTATTTCTTTGATGTCAGCGCTTTTAGCTCAGCTTTGGACTTGTGCATGTTTCATTCCTTTATGAGATGGTTAGGATTTTCTTGCCTTATTTTGACCAAACACTACAAACAAGCACAATAATAGCCCGTTTGGCCAAACTGCAAAAATCAGCTTATTTTGATAAGTACTTTTTCTCAAATGTACTTTTGGTGAGAAACAGTTTGTGTTTGGCTAATTAATTTGAAAAATACTTATGAGTAGCAATTAGTGTTTGGCCAAGCTTTAAAAACTACTTTTAAGTGTATTTTTCTCAAAAGTGCTTCTCAAAAAAGTGTTTTTGGAGAGAAACTACTTTTTTCTGCTTCTTCAAAACTGCTTCTGCTTCTCCTCAAAAGCATTTTTTTTTCTTTCAAAAGCTTTCCCAAACACCTTAATTTTAGAAAAAAAGTACTTTTGACAAAAAAATGCTTCTACTTCAAAAGAAGCTTGGCCAAACAGGCTATAAGTTAGTTTTGGGAATACTTCTACATATTGTTTATCCAAAACCTAAGCAAAACAGGAGCATAAGATAGGCTAGAATCCCTAGTTATCATGTACTAGCCCACATTATTGCTATCAGCCTGTTACCCTCCACTGGTTCTCTTAGCACCTTGTCTATCAAAAATGTGTTTGTTCTATACTGTCTTGTGAATGGAAATTCTATTAACTATTTTTCTTGTGTACGTCAGTATATGCTTGAAAGAATCAGGGTTGTTTCGTCTTCTGCTAACAGCTTGACTTATGGTTTACTAATATCTCATATTTGCAAGTTACGAAAGTGGATTTCTCTCCCTATGACCCTAAGATTATTTTCAACACCTATGACAATAGTGACTTTGCTATGATGGGGTACACTCTGCTTGAGAGAACTATTCAATTCAACAGAAAAACTTAGGCTGATCAAGTACTGAAGTTTTTGGAAATATACTAAACAACTTCAGCACAATAGGCCGAAGTTTTTCGAAAAAAGATTTAGGAGAAAAACTATTGAATCCAACAAAAAACTTCAGCTGACCAAGTGCCAAAGTTTTTGGAAATATACTAAAAAACTTCAGCCCATAGGGCCGAAGTTTCTTGAAAAAGCTTAAGACAAAAACAATTGAATCCAAAAGAAAAACGTCAGCTTATCAGGTGCCGAAGTTTTTGGAAAAATACTAAAAAACTTCAGCCCATAGGACCGAAGTTTCTTGAAAATGCTTTAGGAAAAAAACTAATGAATCCAACAAAAAACTTAGGTTGATCAAGTGCTAAAGTTTTTGGAAATAGACTAAAAAACTTCAACACATTGGGTCGAAGTTTTTCGAAAAAAGCTTAAGACAAAAACTATTGAATCCAATAGAAAAACTTCAGCTTAACAGGTGCTGAAGTTTTTGGAAATATACTAAACAACTTCAGCACATTGGGCCGAAGTTTTTCGAAATAGCTTTAGGACAAAAACTTTAGCATGTTTTGGTATTTTTTTAAGTTGATACATATCTTTTTTGCATTTACTATTTACTTTTTGTCTTTTGTCAACATTTCATCTTTTCATTTAAATTTGTTTGACCATATAGTAAATGATCCGAAATGTTATTTTTCAGGCTGAAGTTATTTTTTTACTATAGAAAAACTATGGGTTTTACTAGGGCTGAAGTTACATTTCTTTTTGCATTTACAACATACTTATTTTTACCACCTACTTATCTTATTTCATTCAATTTCTCTGAACGTAAAATAGTAAAAACAACTGAAAAGTTACTTTTACATTTATTGATATTGAATTGATTAGTTGAACTCTTTGTCTATATTAACAATCTCTTCACTTGAAAATTTTATAGTCATTCATAGAGTTCTATCATATTTCTTTAAATTTGTATTCATCCTTAGTCTTTCAGCTTTTGTTAAAGAAAAAATGTATGGTGCAAGCGGAAGTGGGAAGCCTAATATGGATGCAATTATGCAGAAGTGGGAGAGTTTGAAGTGTGAGTGGTACAATAACAAACCGATGTATAAGCTTATGCTTTTGTGGGATCAAATAAAGGCTGATTGGGAGAGAATCAGACCACAGTTTTTTGCCAATCAATCATTCCAGAACAGGCTTAACATGGAACATAGTTGTGGAAGTTATTCAACCTCGTTCGACAAGGTTGTGCAGCAGTTTGATAGTTTTCAGTTTCCCAGCTGGAACGACTATTCCAAGCTGCAAAACAACCTAAAGACTCTTCTTTCTCTTATGGACAGAGTAATCATCGAACAAAATCAATTACGTGATCAATTCAACAAGTTAAAGATTGATTTTCTTGGATTCAGTGGTCTTTTGCCCGACTACCCTATAGTTATCTCCGATAGTAATGATGATGAGATATTTAGAGAAACTGAGGAGTACTGTGATGATGACGATGATGATGGTGATGATTGTTAGTGTTTGTAATCCTTTTTTTATGTTTTCAATGCTATGCTTTTTTTTTTACTTCAACCCATAGAGCTGAAGTTTTTTAGGTTAATTTTGTATAACTTCATCCTGGAGAGCTGAAGTTTTGTTTGTAAATGTGTGTTGTTCTGACCTCTTTTTATATCAATGTAATTGTCACCCTCTTTGTTCTTAGCTTTCTATTGCATTATCCTTGTTATTTGTTGGTATTTGCTTTATACTTCTTAGTTTCTTAGAGATGCTACAACTTTTGTTTGTACATGCGTTTCTTTTTGTGTGTTGTACGCATATGTGTGTGTGTGAGAGTGTTTGTATGTGTGTGTATGTGTTTGTTTAAGGATATGTATTTCACATACTATAACCTGAAGTTTTTTCTCGCAAAAGTCATTGCGTACTTTTTTAAAATGCAACAAAACCTGTAAGCCGGCACAACAAAAATGAGTGATTTGTACTTTAGCAGTATATAAAATTGTCCAAGAGCTTCTTCTTTTTTATTCCTATGAAAAAAATCACATTTGAATTATGTCATACAATAAAGAAAGTTTAAATTCAGACCAAGGATTATTGAAGCTTGGAGTATTTTGCAGTGTGTTTCTTGAAATATGGATAAGGTGTTGTAGAAGACAAGCAAGTTGTTTTGTTATGCCCAACTTGTTTACATCGACTGCATTTGGTAGACTTGAATGGTACTGATGATTCAGTCGCAGGTATATGCCTCTTCCTTTGTCTTCTTCCTTGTAAAATCTCTACATCGGAAGGTTTTGTGATCTTAGATTGTACATTTTGTGGTATTTCCCATGATTTTTGATCTCCTACGGTATTCACATGTCCTTCATATGTTTTCAACCATGTTTCCCTTGAATACCAATTTGATCAGTAATCAAATTTCTGCAAATATCTCTTATTAATAGCAGCAATTGCATGTGGACAGGGCAATTCATCAAGTTGGAATTCCAGGCAGTCACAAGTTCTCTTCTTTAAGTCACAATGAATTCATTTCCTTCATTATTTATTCTAAACAACATTGAGTCAAGGTTGAACACCTAAAAAGGAATAAAAAATTAAGACAAATGATATTAGTGTATTTTTGCTTCAAAAAGAAAAAGTATGAAATTTTTTAAATGTAAGCAATAAATCACTGCAACAGATATAAAAAGCTGAAGTTAATAAATATACTCACAAACATTTTGCAAGCCAAGTTCATCTTCTTAGTCATCTCTTCTTTTGCCCATATTGATACTCTGTGAAAAGTTTCATTTGCCTTTTTTCTCCGTTCATAAAACTACTCTCCCAGCTTTTCTTGGATGAAATCTAACATTCTTAAAATAGGCATTTCTCTCCCTTTTAGTAAAACGGAATTCATTGATTCTACCATGTTTGTTGTTAGCATATCATAACGTTGTCGTGGGAACCACGATCGAGCCCATCTCTCGGGAGGCTCTTCCATTATGTAATTGTATGTTTTCTTTTCAATACTTTTGAGTTGGGACATTAACTGATTAAAATCTTCACGTTTGTATGACCTTGCAGCACTTTGAAAAAGATTTATTACCGTGGCCGTTGCATGTCTTTGCTTTAAATTTTTCTCAAAGCGATAGAGGCAGATACCATGGTGAGCTTCAGGAAAAACCCTTCTAATACCATTTGCGATCGATTGGTTTCTATCTGACAAGAAAACCAGTTCACGACGGACTTGAATTGCTTTTCTCATTTCCCCGAAGAACCAAATGTATGCCTCATTATTTTCTGAATCTGCTACACCAAAACATAGAGGAAAGATTTGATTGTTTGCATCCTTTGATATAGCAACAAATAGAACACCATGATATTTTGACTTCAAAAACGTTGCATTTACTGCAATAACGGGTCTACAGTCGGACCAACCAGCTACTGATGTCGCAGGAGCGAAGAACAAGTAAGCAAATCTGTACATTGAAACACAAAAAAACAAATCATAAGGTGTGAAGTTTTTCAAATAGTAACATTTGAAACTTCAGGCTGATGGTTAGTATTGTTTTGCTTACCTATTCTGCGCATATCTTTTTATGCTTGTGTATGTTCCTGGGTTTTTGGCCACCATCATGTGTAGTTATGAAGGAAGAATCTGGTAGTTCTCTTCAGGTGTTCCCCTTATGCAAGCAACAGCTTTTTGAATAGCACGTCATGTCTTGTGATAACCAATGTCAATTCCAAATTTCTTTTTTATTTCATTTTCTACAAAGGCTGGTGTAACCTCTATCTTTTTGTCTCTAACTTGTTCTATAATTTGTTCACTTATAAAATTTAATGTAGCATGATTCTGATCTTATTTTCTTGCATTAACTGAGCATTCATGGATGTTATGATATTTTATCACCCTGAATAGTGTGGAATTTTTTATTCTGGTAGCACGTACATTCCAACCACATTTGTCCATGATGCATTTCAGCTCGTATCTTTTGAAACATGATCTAACAGTAGTGAATTCAACTTTTTGATTTATCTCCAGGCTACAGAAAAATTTAGTCATGTTTCGTTTGTTCTTAAAGATTGATTCAACTCTTACTTCCTCAGGCAACGCATCGTACTTAAGTATTTTACATGGTGGAGATTCCTTCACCTTTCTACTCACTCTTTTTCTTGATTTCTAAGGAGCACAAGAACTTTTGGCAATTTCTTCAATTATATGTGATGTTATCGGTATAAGCTCCATGTTTACTTCATCTTCATTGTTGTTTATCATTGCAGAAGGCGAAAAAAAGCTTTGTTGGATTGTGTGTTGGTTGTCAATTTGCATTATTAGTTGTCCTTCTTCTTCTTGGTCATCGACAAACTAGTATAAATTTATTGGAGTAGGGGGTAATTATTGCAGCACTATGTATTCTGAAGCAGCTGTAATGTTAGAAGGTTATTGCCCGTTGTCTACTTCCATTATTGGCACTCGTACTTCATGTTGATAGTCAGCAAAAGATTCTGAATCTATCGCATATGAAAGAGATTGGTTGAATGCTGCTAATTCTGAAGGTTGTATTTTTTCGATGACGAAATGGCAATTCTTGTAGGCTAAATCAGTTGTAAGCAAATGTATACACGTACTGAGTTCTTCATCTGAAGTTACAAGCATTCCTTTGCTTGTATTTAGTTTGATATCAAACCATACTTTTAATGCATATCTGGTTGAATCAATATTTGCAACTTCACTAATTTTCTTTAGGAAAGTATTGAATGATATGTCCTTATTAAGTAGAACAAGTTTTGTATCATGATCCAAGTATTTGAAATCAGGAGTCCAACTCCCATTGAAAGTTATAACAATGCAATCGAACTCATCCTGCAGATTCATGTTTAGTGGCAAGTATTAGGAAAGTGAACAAAAGAATTTTTTAGGTTGTTTGTACTAAAGTTTTTACAAATAAACTAAATCACTTAGGCATCTTCTGTTGAAGTTTTTTTTGGAAAAAGATGTATGACATAATTAATGAATCCTGCAAAGAAAACTTCAACTTATAAGTGCTAAAGTTTTTAGAGATAAGCTTAATAACTTCAGCATATTAGCTGAAGTTTTTTTATGATGGTGATTCATCAATGCAGGGGAAAAAAACTTCAGCACGTAGGCCGAAGTTTTTTTGGTGCAATATAATTTTTTAATTTAGCCAGTGTAGGAGGAAAATTTTAGCCCTCCTGCTTAAGTTTTTAAGTAATAACTAAAAACTTCAGCACCTCGGCCGAAGTTTTTTTGGTGCAATATGATTTTTTAATTTGGCCAGTGTAGGAGGAAAACTTCAGTCCTCCTGCTTAAGTTTTTAAGTAATAACTAAAAAACTTCAGCACGTAGGCCGAAGTTTTTTTGGTGCAATATGATTTTTAAATTTAGCCAGTGTGGGAGGAAAACTTCAGCCCTCCTGCTTAAGTTTTTAAGTAATAACTAGAAAACTTCAGCACCTAGGCCGAAGGTTTTTTGGTGCAATATGATTTTTTAATTTAGCCAGTGTAGGAGGAAAACTTTAGCCCTCATGCTTAAGTTTTTAAGTAATAACTAAAAAAACTTCAGCACCTCGGCCGAAGTGTTTTTGGTGCAATATGATTTTTTAATTTGGCCAGTGTAGGAGGAAAACTTCAGCCCTCCTGCTTAAGTTTTTAAGTAATAATTAAAAAAATTCAGCACCTAGGCCGAAGTTTTTTTTGGTGCAATATGATTTTTAAATTTAGCCAGTGTGGGAGGAAAACTTCAGCCCTCCTGCTTAAGTTTTTAAATAATAACTAAAAAACTTTAGCACCTAGGCCAAAGTTTTTTTGGTGCAATATGCTTTTTTAATTTAGCCAGTGTAGGAGGAAAACTTCAGCCCTCCTGCTTAAGTTTTTAAGTAATAACTAAAAAAATTCAACACCTAGGCCGAAGTTTTTTTGGTGCAATATGAAATTTTAACTTATGTTTTATGGTTTTTTACCCAATGTACGAGGAAAACTTCTTCTTTTAATTATTGACAAAAAAACTTCAGCAACAAAACAATCATATAAAATTTAATATAATTTCTTCTTTGTTGTGTTATTTGTCAGCTCATTAACTAAATAACTTCAGCTTAGAATGTTAGAATTCATCGTCAAATAGATTTAGAATAGCAAATTCAGCATATCAGTGAAGTTTGTCAAACAACTTCAATCAATCAATCAGAAAACATATAATTCAAAAACTATTTTGAATTCTGGAGATGAATTTGAATACTTACAATGTATTTGAATTTGAATTTGAATTCGGAATTTGAATTTGAATGCGAGACGCGTTCTCACGAGAGACGGACTGATGGAGGAGATACGGAGGAGATCTGGAATTTGAATCTGGGAATACGGAGGAAAGACAGACTCTTATATGTTTTGGAAGAGGTATAATTGTCATATTATTACGGATTTTTTGTTAGTTGGTTAAGAAATCAATAGTTTTTAAAAACAGGGTATAGGTTAAAAGGTGGCATAAAAATAATGTACGACTGCAAATCCCCAAATTTAATCAAATAGCCCATTTGACACCCCTAGTTGTATCACAATATAATGTTAGCACACACACTCTCTATCACACGCACTGGAAAAAAACCTAACATTCAGTATTCAGTCAGATGTGAAAGGGACAATGCTGTTTTGTACTAGCTAACTAGATTTTTGGGAAATTTGTTGAAACACATTTCAATGATTCCAAAATAATTCAACTTGTACAAGACTGTGAAATTAAATTGCTTAGTATATTTTAATTAAAAATATGAAGTTACACCTAGAATATAAAATGAGGACCACGAAATGCATGAAAGATTATATATGTGGAGCCATCGAGATCTTTAGGTCAAATAGTCAAAGATTATAAGTTGAATGGTAGTTTTGTTTTGGCTATATATTGAAAATAATGTAGTATATTCAAAACTAAATCTTTGCTTTGGACCTCACACAATATACTAGGAATATTACACTTAACCACCCTATGCATTAACTTTAATACAAATACATAAAAGTGCATCTCCAACAACTGAGCAACGTCTCTTGTATCTCCATCAACTTGTTTAACTTCTCCTAACTAGATACAATTAATGAAGTGGAAGGAGCATTGGAGCAACAATAAAATTATTTTCGCGTGATATGTTGTAAGTTACGGTTTCGAGCCGTAGAAGCAACCACTAATACTTGCACTGAGGTAGTTAGGTTGTCTACATCACACCCTTTGGGGTGCGATCCTTCTCTCTATCCTGCATGAACGCGGTATATCTTATTCACTGGACTGCCATGATATCAAGAAGATCTCTCTGAAAAGTCTGGCTACGACTAATGGCGGATGTAGGGAACTTCATCAGGGGAATTCAAAAGTATGTTATTATCTTGTACCTATGTACAGATATAGCATAAATTTTCGTCTAAGGGGGATTTAATTGAACTCCATCGTCGATATGTAGCCATGCGATCGGCCGCAATTGCCTAACAAGTCATTATTTAAAAAGGATACTTCCCGTTATCCACCGTTCCTTAATTAAATTATTCGATCATGCAGTACTTATTGGATATAAATAATGAAATTAATTTTGTTCTCAAATTTCGTGGTTCTCTCTGTATGGCGTGTGTGTGTGTGTTAAGCATGCTATTAGCATATTGTATGAAATATATAATCTTGTGTTTGTCGTAACCAATAGACATACCTCGCCATTCATGAAGCTAAATGCCAATTATAAGTTCCAGTGAATGTCTCACATTTTTCTGTCTCATTTTCGGGACCATTCCAATTCCCATGTCACATGGAATTGTATATGTTTATTTTGTTTGTATCAATCATTTTTCTTTTTTGGTTTTTGGGACACGAGAGATATGCAACTCTATGAAGTTTTGAGTATGAAATCGTCTTTTTAGGGAGCATTTTACATTCCCAATCAGAGGCAGACCCATATTTGGAGTAGTGCGTCACCGCACCCCATTAACTCAGGCAAAAAATCTGTATATATATATATATATATATATATATATATATATATATATGTGTGTGTGTGTGTGTGTGTGTGTGTGTGTGTGTCTATATATATATATATATATATATATATATATATATATATATATACCTTATGATCAAAAGTCAGATTGAGGTATTAGTTGAGCAGTCCACTCATGTGCCCTAGCATGTTTAAATTTTTGATCCGTCTTTGCTTCCAATGAGAAACTTTTTAGCTTGATTTCAGATTTAACCGGGCTCAATACAAATATCGGACACCGAATGAAAAAACAAAAAAACTCCAAGATGTCCTCGCAAATAACATAGTTAGACAAGACAGTAAATAAGGATGTCAAAATAAGCAAGAACCAACCAAACATTGACTTGAAACTTCTCTATTTCCAGAAATCTTAACGCGTAAAACCTAACTGGCATTTTCTTCGAAGCAGCCTAGCTAAGATAACTGCTCCAAATTGTTAAGATCTTATTTGAATTCAGACATGCTTGGTACGATGACAGTTATTTTTTATAAAATATACTTTTTAATGTTTAATTGATAAGTTAAAAATATTCTCCGAGAAAAATACAATAATAAATATTAATAAAACAATAATATTAGAATGAGAGAGCGTCTTGATGAAAATGTTGGACATAATATTTAAGTGTTTTGGAGCAAATAACATAAACTTTAAAGTTAAGATAATTATAAAGTGACTTTCACACATAATTAAGTGAGAGAAGTATTTCCTTTTTAATAGAAATTTTTTTATGATCAATGAATACCAGAAAATTGACTTCCTCATAAAAATGAGTTATGTCATACCAAATGTACAATCGGTCGAACTCATAACCTTAACTCTAACCCCGCCCCAATAAGTAATTAGACTAGTAGTTTCCTTTTAATAGATTTTTTTATGATCAATGAATACCAAAAAAATGACTTCCCCATGAAAATAACTTATCGTCATACCAATACTTAACTAAAGGTTAAGTTAATTATAAAAAAGTGACTTTCACACATAATTAAGTGAGATAAGTATTTCCCTTTTAATGGAATTTTTTATGATCAATGAATACCAGAAAAATGACTTTCCCATGAAAATAACTTTCGTCATACCAAATGAACAATCGATCGAACCCATAAATTTAAGTAATTGGACTAACGAGTCATTAATTTCACTACTAAAAAAAGGAATTAGCGACGGGCTAGTTCTATAGTTAAACAAAAAAATCCGATTTAGCAACAGATTAGCGATTAATTATAAAAAATTCTATTAGCTACGAGCGATTTAGTTACATATTAACATCGAAGTTCATAGCTAATTTTTATTTTTTGTAGTGTTTGCTTGCTACAATTCTTCTACGAGACTAGACTTGGTGTTACTTACTATGAATTTGTCCTATAATAGTGGGAAATAAATATAGAACATGCATACTGTTACGCAACGCCTTCCTGATGTTCTTTGGAAGGGCAATGTAAGGCTAAGCAACCGATGTCAGTGCGGTTGCTGTCCGCCAATGAGGTCTCATCCGCACGCTAGACTAGATTGTCAGTGCCGTGCGGGAAAACCAATGTTATAAGCAATTGCGGAAGCTGAGAGATAATTGGGTTTTGAATGATGATGATGATTTTATTGATGACTGAAATGTTGATTACAAAGATGCGGTGTCGAGGGGGAGAGACACCAGAAAAATGCTTGCTTGAAATGTTTGATTGTTTGGTCCCCCTTAATAATGCTTAAAATAAATAAACCAACATTACATGACTAGTCCTAATAAAGCTGTAGAAGCACACTGAATGAAAATGATGTAAACTAGCCTATGATTACAATGAAAAGGACTTAGTTTATTACAAGGTAGAACTAAGTCCGACGGCAGCAACTTTGTCTTGCGGGTCAAAATCTGCGCGCGCGTTGCTGTGGGCGCGCGCAACATTTGCTGTGTTGGCCTGAGGCTGGGCGCTGGTGCTTGGCATCAGGGTCTGTGCGCGAGGCACTGCTGGAATGGGCCTGCAGCTGGGCGCTGGCGAGGCATCAGGATCTGCGCGCGCGGCATTGTCAGGGCGCGCGGCGCTGTTGTCATTGGCCAGCCCTTGGGCTGGCGAGAGGCATCGGTGGGGCGACAGAGGCGCATGCGCGCTTGTCACTTGGCGCAGCCAAGACCACGGGGCCGACCAAGGCGCTAGGCATTGTGAGGCTTGCTAGGCCGCCATGGGGCGCGACCAAGGGGTCATGGGGCGTGTCTGGAAAGAAGCCCATGACATTACATGATCAAAGAAACTCAGAAGAAAAGAAGAAAAATAGAAAGGGAAATTAAAGTAAAAGATACGATCAAGTTGAAAGTGATGAAATCTATATTGAAATGGACAAGACAGAGTTGTGGTAATTATACTTTGGAATTGACTTTTCAGATTGATATGTTACCAATAATACCTACAAATAAGATCTTAGAATGAGGGAAAAAAATCATATTGATGTTTCCTCTTACTTTCCAGTAGATTTCCCTTCTCAGTGTCAGCTGTTAATTTGCAGAATATTTTTTCAAATGTATAATGCCTGTCAATTTTTTTATCCAATTAAACCAAAAATATATGAAGATTGCATTAGATATTGAATGGATAATTTGAGAAATATGTACTTTTCATGTAGACCTACTTGAGACCCTTATACTGAACAAAGTTATATACACAATTATTGTAAATATTTCCACACTATCATCTTAATTATATTTACTTGTTATAGTAGGTAATTTACTTTATTTTTAAGATTAAAAATTCCACTTTTCAAGGAAGCTTTCTTTCAAATATCATTTGAAGTAATCTTATTGCGTAAATTTTTTTCATATTGTTAATGTATATAACTTAAATTCACTCAACACAATTATAATGCTTTAGCTACCATAACGATTACATTTCAATCTCAAGTAAGAAGGAGTTGTTATGAACTCAGTTATTCATGTTACTTCATTTAAGTCCATTTCAGACTAATACACGTATTAGTATGACTAAAATTTTAGTGCTTTTAATTCAATTTTTTATTTTATCGTGCTCTATTTTTCACTAGGACGATATTGATTCCAAGAGATTGCAATTTTTAGTTTTGAGATAACTTCCTTTCATATGATTTTAGATATATTTTGTTTTCTTTAAACATATTTACCTACCATGGTTTCACTCAACTAGGTGTACCTGTCTCACATATTAGGACAACTAAAGATATGTACAATGGGACCAAGACCTGAATAAGGACAGTGGGAGGGGACTCGAGATACTTTCCAACCATGATGGGTTTATACTAAGGATCGACACTCAGCCCATTCTTATTTGTCTTGATGATGGATGAGTTGCCGTGTCACATTA
Source organism: Nicotiana tabacum (assembly GCF_000715075.1). Taxonomy (NCBI): domain Eukaryota; kingdom Viridiplantae; phylum Streptophyta; class Magnoliopsida; order Solanales; family Solanaceae; genus Nicotiana; species Nicotiana tabacum. Next base: position 200,552,258 of record NC_134087.1, read on the forward strand.
GAGGGGATGTACTTTGATGTCATTCTTATTTGCCTTTATGATGGATGAGTTGATGCGTCACATCAGAGGGGATGTACTTTGGTGCATGTTATATATAGATGACATAGTATTGATTGACGAGACGTAAAGCGAGGTTAATGCTAGACTGGAGATTGGAGGAAACCTTACAGTCTAAAAGTTTCAGGCTGAGCAGGATTAAAATAGAATAATAGGAGTGCAAGTTTAGTGATGCCACTCAGGAGGCTGGCACTGAAATGAATCTGGATATACAAATTATCCCAAAGAGAGGAAGTTTCAAGCATCTTGAGTTTATAATCCAAGGTAATAGAAAGATTGACGAAGATGTCACTCATCGTGTTGGGGCGGATAGATAAAATGGAGGCTTGCATCTATGCAATTAGAATGTGCTACCAAGACTGAAAAGTAAATTCTACAGAATGGTGACCGATTATGTTATGTGGGACAGAGTATTGGCCGGTCAAAATCTCTCATGGTTAGAAGATGAAAGTAGCGGAAATGAGGATTCTAAGATAGATGTGCATGCATACTAGGAGAGATAGGATTAGGAATGAGGATATTCAAGACGAGGTGGGAGTGGATTGCATGGTGGAGTATGAGATGAAGGAAGCGAGACTGAGATGGTTCGGGCATGTAAAGAGGAAATGCACAGATGCACTAGTAAGAAGGTGTAAGAGATTGATTATGGCGGGTCCAAGGAGAAGCAGAGGTAGGCCAAAGAAATATTAGGGGAGATGATCAGGCATGACATCTTCAGATATCTAAGGACATGACCCTCAATATAGAGGGTGTGGAAGTCGAGGATTAGGGTAGTAGGTTAGTGAATAGCCGAGCTTTTATCTCGTTCAAACCTGTATTTTCCTTTCTTACCTGTAGTATTAGCATTATTCTTGTATTTCCAAATCGTACTCTTTTGCGTTCATATTATCCTCTCCAGACTCCACTTATGGGAATTTACTAAGTATGTTATTGTTGTTGTTGTTAGTTTTACATAGCTTCGGACGATGCAATATATATAGATATATATGGCTAGAAAATTACAAAATGCCAACAAATATTAAGTTTTGAACCAATAATTCCAAAAGCACAAATTTTTTAGTAACAAGAACATAATTATTAAGTCCATCAAATTTAAATTCTAAACTCGCCTCCGAGTACAGTATTGTCAACCTAACACGCGCACGCACACACGAAGCCCATAAGAAAGAGAAGAACCAGCTGGTGGCATTAATAAGGAATCTCGGTTTGATCATGTAATGACAATACTACAACACATGAAAGAGGTGATTTTTGATCTAATTCTAATCCTTCATCCCATGAGAAAGTTATGACGTTTAGAAACATAAAGGCAAAAGAACAATAATCACAAAAAGTCTTGTCTTTTCGTATCTTTCATAGAATTTTCTCCCCCCCCCCCAACCCCCACCCCCACAATGTAATATTTTTCAAAGATTTTCTGAATCTTGTACTATGCTCTCCAAGATTTCTAACTCTCATTTGCATGCAAATATTAACCCAACCCCTCACCCCCACCCCCATCCCCACCCCCACCACCCCTCTATATATACCCTCTTATCCCAACTCCAAAATCACCTACTACTTCTTTTCTTCTTACTTCTTTCCACATAATATTAAAATGTCTAAGCTTCTTTCTCCTAGTTATAACTTCATTATTTTCTTTATTATCAGTCGTTTAATGTCTATTATAGGAAAGTTAAAGCCATGGAATAATCCTTCTATTCCTTATGAAATTCTTTCCCTTGATATAGCTTCTAAACTTAGTACAAATTCAGATTCCATTAGTGAAACCTCCACAGATTTTGGGAAAATTGTTCAAGAAATCCCAGCTGCTGTTCTTTATCCTTCTTCTATTATTGATATAGTTGAGTTAATTAAATTTTCCTATGGTCTTTCTATCCCTTTTCATATAGCAGCAAGAGGTCATGGCCATTCCATTAGAGGACAAGCCATGGCACAAAATGGTGTTGTTGTGGAAATGAATTCTCTGAATAACAACAACAACAACAATAATATTAATAATAATAAAAATGGAAGTTGTGGAATTAGGGTTTCTTGGGATTCTTCTTTAGGGTTTTACGCTGATGTAGGAGGCGAGCAGTTATGGATTGATGTTCTTTGTGCTACCCTCGAGCATGGGCTTTCGCCTGTCTCGTGGACTGATTACTTGTACCTTACGGTTGGAGGTACTCTCTCTAATGCAGGAATTAGTGGCCAAACTTTCCGACATGGCCCTCAAATTAGTAATGTCCATGAAATGGACGTTATTACAGGTACATTTTCTTCTATTCAAATTATACAACTATCAAAAACTTACAGTCCAATAGTATTAATAAAAGTTTATCTCGCATAATAAACTATAAAGGTAAAAGGTTTATTTTTTTGTTTTTGGGTATTATATTTTGATGGAAAGTATTGTGAGTACATAAAAAAATGTGGGGAGATAGTCACTATCAAAACTTAGTTAAGATTGGAAACATGTCACATTTGGGGCCTAACAAAGTAAGACTCTTTTAGAAAAAAGTTTATACAGATATAGTTTTATTCTTTTTAACATGTAAAAGGATGTGCCTAGTATTCATTGATAGGTTGTGATGTCTCCTTTTCCACCTGGAAGATCTTGTAGGTAAGATTCACCTTATATTAAAATAAGATAGAAAATTCTATACTTAATTGCAAGTGGCAGGTCTAGATTTTAATTTCCTTAAATCACACATTTGGGAAATATATAAATATATTTTTGCATGATGTTAATGATAATATAATAAATTAAATGATTATTTACTACTATATAATTTTTCTTCTCATGTTTTGGTTCAGGTAAAGGGGAATTTGTGACTTGCTCCAAACACAAGAATTCAGAACTGTTCTTTGCAGTTTTAGGAGGTTTGGGACAGTTTGGAATAATAACCAGGGCAAGAATTGTCTTAGATAAAGCACCAACAAGAGTAAGTACAATATACATACTTAAAGATTTTTAAAATCAACTTTAGTTATATACACTGACAACAGAGGCAGATCTAAAATTTCTAGAATACAGTTACATCACTGAACAAGTAAGAAAAAGTACTGAATGAGAATCGGTCTGTGTTCCTTTGGATAAGTAACTCATAATTCAATCAGTGCACCATTCAACCTTTTTGGAGCATGAGGGCCAACAGATAATATTAGATCAATTTCACGTAATATTTACATAAAATACCTAATATGTCGAAAAGATCATGGATTCATGTATAAAAACGACCTAAATCTGCCCCTGATTGACAAGTAGCTAGAATCTTTTTATACTATTCAAGAGGTCACGGGTTTGAACCGTAGAAACATCCTCTTGCAAAAATGCAGAGTAAGGTTGTCTACAATAGATCCTTGTGGTCCGGCCCTTCCCCGAATCCCGCGCATAGCGGGAGCTTAGTGCACCGGGTTGCCCTTTAGTATATTTTAACCAGCAATTGCATATTAAATATCATCTTTACCATCTCATCTATTAATGTTTACCGTAACGAATTATTTGTAATTATCTTATAAGTGACACTATTTTATTTTTATTTTTCTTATAGGTGAAATGGGTGAGAATGCTATATGTAGATTTCTCAAAATTCACAAAAGACCAAGAACATTTGATTTCAATTGATGGCCTGGATTATGTTGAAGGATCTCTAATGATGGAACAAAGCAGTCTAAATAATTGGAGATCTTCATTTTTCTCACCATCTAATCAGACCAAAATAGCTTCGTTGTTATCACAAAATGGCATTATTTATTGCCTAGAAATGGTCAAGTACTATGATGATCAGACTGCTAATACTGTTGACGAGGTACCAATTAATTACAGTTGGAATTATTTTTATAATGATTTAACTTATATATATCGATACTGTAAAATTATTAATGTATTTTAATTGATTATAGCATGTTATTTTACTACATTTACTATGTTACCAAACTAGATTTAATTACTCTAGATATAGTTTCCTTATCATTGCAGGTCACATTTACCTAATAGTGCAAAAAAGTTATATATCGTCAGTCACATAAGTTAAACTCTTTGTACGACCTCGTAATTATCTAGAAACACCAAGAAAGATTAGACAGAACGAGAGCCTAGCTTGGAGCATTGGTTAAGTTATTCCCGTGTGACCTATAGGTCACGATTTCGAGTCGTGAAAACAGCCACTAATGCTTACATTAGGATAGACTGTTTACATCACACCCCTAACGGTGCAGCCCTTTCCGATACCCTGCGTGAATACAGAATATTTTGTGCATCGGGCTACCTGTCCAAAAAAAATTATACAATTTTCTTAGCAATGTAGTATAACTAATTGTGGATAAATCATACAATATATAATTACTCTGATTTTTTTTTCTTATGCAGGAATTGAAGAAGTTGGTAAAAGGTTTGAACTTTTTGCCTGGATTTATCTTCAAGAAAGATGTCACATTTGTGGATTTTTTGAATAGAGTAAGAAGTGGAGAGCTAGAGCTACAATCAAAAGGACAATGGGATGTTCCACATCCATGGCTTAATCTCTTTGTACCAAAATCCAATATCATGGATTTCAATGCTGGTGTTTTTGTGGACATTATTCTCAGACAAAACAAGACAACAGGACCTATCCTTGTCTACCCAACAAGCAGGAAAAAGTACTCCCAAAAACTTTCTTTAATACTCTTTTCGTCCCATTTTATGTGAAGGCTTTTGACTGGATTAAATTTTTAAAAAGTAAAAAAGTCTCACTACAAAAAAATTGGAGTTAGCTACGAACTTCGTCGATAATCTGTCCCTAAATTGCTCGTAGCTAACGGAATTTTTTGATAATCTATCACTAGTCTGTCGCTAAATAGGATTAGCGATAAGTTTTTCAGTTTAACTACAAAATTTGTCAGTCACTAATGTCTATCTTTTTTAGTAGTGTCTTAAATATGTAATTGTAGTGTAATGAAACTAAAAAGGACTATTTAGCTTATATTCACTGACAGTGTTATGAAACTTTATACTATTGGTATAATTTTGACATGTTATACACAAAAAGGTTACGTTTTATTTTACCAGTTTACTAATTCCACTTATTATGAGTAGTTGTAATTACCTTTTAAATAATTTGATCGCATAAAATTATTTTACACTTTTTTTTTTTAATTGCAGATGGGATGAGAGGATGTCTGCAGTGATACCAGAAGAGGAGACATTTTACTGTGTGGGGCTATTGCATTCAAGTGGATTTAATGACTGGAAAAATTTGGATGATCAAAATGAAGAAATCTTGAATTACTGTGATAAAGCTGGCCTCAAGATAAAGCAATATCTTCCACATTATAAAACAAAGGAGGATTGGATAAAACATTTTGGCAAAAAGTGGAATATTTTTCAACAAAGGAAAAGTCAGTTTGATCCAAAGATGATTCTATCACCAGGACAAAGAATTTTTAATTAGTTTTTTTTACCAATAAATAGTAGGATAAACATGGGCATGTACTTAGTGTATTGAGCTAGAAAGATTAATGTAGTTCAGTTCTTGATTTGTTTTAGTTGATGTATGATACCAATATTTTAAGTTTTGGTGAGCACAATTGTTCGATACTTGTATTTTTTATTTTAAGAGTATCAAGTAAAATATATGACTATTTCAACACATAAACCCATATATATCAATAATTTTTCCCGAAGTAAAGGGGGTCCGGTCAGTGATGTAGCCACATACAATGAAGGTGGTCGGTTGAATATCCTTCATCGAAAAACTATAGTATATATATAAAACATTATAATACACTTATAAATCAAAAAATACTTTTCATACAAGTATATTAAATCTTGAACACCCTTAGCGAAATTTCTGACTTTGCGACTGGGTACGATAACCCCTCAACTCAATACATAAGTTCTCCTCTGGGTGGGAGGTCACAGCTACAAGATGAATTAATCGAGATATGCATAAATTGGGCCGAATACCATTATTATAAAATAAACAATGCCTTTAATTATCTGTTCGTTTGTACTAAATCTTTCAAAATTTATGCAAGGTTAAGCAAGTGGCAAAATTTCTCTAAGGTACCACCCCATAAATCCTCCCTACAATCCCTAACCCCCCAAAAGAAAAAGATAAAGAGAAAAAGGTAACATAGTTAAATGGACACTTTTCTAAAGAGGATGATGAAATAGAACTTTCACACGAGGCAACTATGATGAATATAAAGCTTTTATTATTCTTCTTCTAAACCTTATGGTTGTCCATTATTTTTCTTGTTTTTATTAACATATATATATATATATATATATATATATATATATATATATATATATATATATATATATATATATATATATATATATTTATATTTGAGAAGCTGTGGAAAAAGTAAAATATAAAACAAAAAGCGATAGAGAGAACTAAAGCATATGGTAACCGGGCAGGACGTATTAAAACACAACTTATTATTTTAAATTAAGAGTGAGTTTATTTCATGTTTGATTGGGATAAAATCGTAAAATAATTAATTCTAGAATTAGCTATTCTGGATGAAAGCTCAGGAGCAATACTAAGTTTAAATATTTTGTTATAAGAAAGGATAAAAAAAAAATGAGAATTTAGATAAATGATTATGTTGGGAATAAACAGGCAGAATGTTGGATTGTTGATGAAAGGCAAAAGGTTGCTAAATTAACATTTAAAGTAAGTGCATGCAAGTAAGAAGTAGCCATATCTTATCTTTGCCTACTTTTTTACCTTTGTGGCTGCTGTCTTTATTCTTTCTTAGACTTTCTAGAATCGCAGATTCTCCACCTCCTCTCTCTGTTTGTTTTTTTTTTTTCTTTTTCTTTTTTTATGATTTTTCTCTTTATGTATATTAGCATTGGTATCTCAAATCTCGATTACTTTAAATTTGCAGCGCGTAAGACACATTATAGGGGAGAGTCTTTTATTACATTCACGGAACTCGAACCCGAAACCTCTGATTAAAGATTGACATACTATATCCATTTCACAAAATTCTTAATGGTTCTTTCTTTCATGTTGTCTTCTTAAGTTTCTTTTTTGTTTTTCTTTTTTTCCTAATTTATTGCTCCTATTATATATCTGGAAACGCTAAAATTTATTCTATTCTTCTGGAAAGAACGACACTGAAAGAGCAATAGTCAAATTAACTTATCAAATATATTACTCCTATTGTTTGCAAATTTTTCCATTTTCTATTTTATTAAATATTTTTTTCTTTTTCTCTTTTCCTTTTTACTGGTTTAATTTTGAAAAGTGGCCACAAAAGTGGCTTTGTGCAAATCAGCCAGACGCACCAAACTATCATCCACTTTTATATCCAACGCAACAAATACACATTCTGCATCGTTTGTGCGATAGATGAGAGGTATCTATGGTATGATGTTGATAACAAATACAAAACGTCCTGCCAGTAACAAGCCAACACTATCCCAACAGTTCTTATATTTTTTTTAGTTTCCAACCCTGTTTTTGGTACCCGCACTGGGATTCAACTTAATTTGGATTTGCACCAAAAAATTCTACGCTGAGGGTAAAGCGCTCCCTAACAAAGGTGACTTCATAGCCACCGCTCGAACCTGAGACATCTAATTAATGATAAAGGAGCACTATCCTAGTAGTTCCTCAACCACAAAAGCACCTTAATCAAAAGCTAAGTGAATCTTTGCTTAAGATGGAAACAAGTGTATTATTACAAGTTCCATACCACAGAGTACTATTACACACACCAAATAAATTTAGTATTATGTCTTTAGACTAGATAAAGGCGCAGCCGCAACTTGAACAAAATTAGAACCATACATATATATCCATCGATATAATTGCAAAGAGGTGCAGCTCGACGAATTGCTCAGACTTGATTTATGGCAAGAAGAGGTGCAGCACGACAGATTGCTCTGACTCAAGTCTCATCGAAATTCTCTTTTCCGGAATGTGGTTCCTTCAAACATGACTGTTGCTTCAGGCTCTTCAGGGCAATTGGCTTATGCCTTCACTTTTTCTTGCTTCATGAGTTGTATAAATTCCCCGAATACTGCCCAGGTAAAGAAAGGATACAATGAGAATTTTGACATAATTATGCCTTGATTCAAGTAGCTGCATTCACATTCAAGCAAATCTTGGTTTACTCTACAAATAATTAGACTCTTTTATCATTCTATTTGTCTCAAAGTTCCATTGGAAACTGTAATATGAGAGACCTATCATGAACACAAGACCAGCTGGAAATACTTTGACTTAGCCAGCAAAATTTATTTATATGAAGATTGGCCTAGACAGCAGAATCCGAACTTCGGATTCAATCAAAATAAAGTAGTTATTCAGAATTTTTCTTTTGTAGAAGTGATTGGCCATGTAACATCATTATTCTCCAGATTGTACTTAATTGTCTTCGTAAATCCTCATACATACAGCTATATTTGTTACAAGTTAACAGCTAATGAACAATTTGGCCGAGGTTTTTTGTGTACGAGAAGATCAAGTCAGGATATGTTTACCAGGATCTGAATCATGAGGTCCTGGAGATGCTTCGGGATGGTATTGAAGTGACATCAGCTTCATTTTAAAGGAGGCAAGACCAGCACAGCTTCCATCATTTAAATTTACATGAGTCACCTCTACACCTTCTGGAAGAGACTCAGGGTCAACAGCGTAGTTGTGATTCTGCAGAAAATATGGAAAGCAGTCAAGTTTATAAAATGTAAAAATTATATTACAAAGTGAATACCCGGCTAAAAGTCTGAAGTACTGACTGCTCTAATTTAAACTAAAAAACTAGACTCTCATCATCATGCTTCGAAAGTAGTACTTAAAATGGAAGTAAACATTGATGCAACTGTATGGAAAATTTTGGGAATTTACACAAAGCAGCATTCAGCTAGAGTTTGCTGTTTAACATACCTGAGCACTGATCTCGACGCAGCCATTTCGAAGGTTTCGAACAGGATGGTTTCCTCCATGATGACCAAATTTCATTTTGAATGTCTTACCCCCCAATGCTTGACCAAGTAACTGGTGACCCATACAAATGCCAAAAACAGGAATTTTTCCAATAAGTTCTTTTACCGCTTCAACTGCATAGGGAACTGCAGAGGGATCTCCTGGCCCATTGCTGAAGAGAACCCCATCGGGTTTCATCTTTAGAGTTTCAGACGCTGGCCATGTTGAAGGAACAACAGTGATTTTACAGCCATAGGATGCTAAGCGCCGAAGTATATTATGCTTGATTCCAAAATCATATGCAACAACCTTCATCCACCAGATGGACAAGATATTAGTTACCACAGCAATATTTTTTTTTCCAGAATCTAATAAACTCTAACTATACTGACATTAAAAGTTTCTTTATTTCTTCCATTATCATTAAAATCCCAATCTGAGGCTGTTCTATCAACCCATTCATAAGGAGATTTGCATGAAACACCACTGATTAAATCCACACCTGCATAACGTAATATGTTAATAATAAAAAAAATTCCATTCAAAATAAATAAATTTCCACAATCAGAAGAAACAAGGACAGTAACTTACCCACAATGTCCCATGTACGAGACATTTCGAGAAGTTCTTCATCAGTTTTTGAATTTTCCGTGCTCAGGACTCCAATGAGGCTTCCGTCTTGTCTCAATCTTCGCGTAATTGCGCGAGTGTCTACATCATCTGTTACACGGTAGTACAGCCAAATGATCAGAGAATTTGAATTCCTCAGTTTACATGGAAGTGAGAAGTAGTCTTGTACAGGACGTAGAGGACTTACATATACCCATGATGTTCCTTTTAGCCAAATACTCATCAAGTGTCTCTTTGCATCTCCAATTTGAGGTGCTGAGAAAAACGCAACAGATAACAATAAACACCATATGTTTGATGACTGATTTAAAAAGCAGGGAATAGAGACCAAACCTGATGCTTAAACTTCTAATGACTAATCCTGCAAGAAAGCACTGCATCGATTCTTCATCGCCTGCCAGAGAAATTCCAAGAGTCAAAAAATTATTCAAACAAAAGTAACAGTTAGTCATGAAGAAAACTCTACACGCACCAAAATTGACCCCAGTATTCCCGATATGAGGGTTCGTCATCAAGACAAACTGGCCTGCATAACTGGGATCAGTAAGGATCTCCTGATACCTGCAATATCAGGAAATACAAATAGCTAGTAAATTAGACACCAAGAACAATTTGAAAAAAAAAAAAGAAAAAAGCATCAATGAAGAAAGAAAAGAAAGTAGAGAGCAAAGAAATCATTATTTTTTCTGCATGCTCTGAATAAATCTATGAGGTACATCAAGCATTCAGAATACAGGTAGCAAAGATAATTTAGTAAATAACTTATCCGTTATGAACGTAATGTTTCATAAATTAATAAGCAAAAGAATTTGTGTTACCCAGTTAAGGATGTATTAAAAACAACTTCTCCAACTTGGGTTCCAGAAGCACCAAATGATTTGGCCTTCCAAATTGAACCATCCTCGAGAACAAGTCTAGCATCTGCTACCTTCCATGGTCTTTCAACCAGACCTGCAGCTCATCCAGAAAAATATTGATTCATTCAGAGTTCTAATATTCTCTATAATTTGAAACAAATCTAAAATAAGGAGAATAAAAGGTCCTTGAGCTCATAAAATCAATTGACAACAATATATACTAAAAACAAACTTAATAGTACTGAGTCTAATAAAGGGAACGATTAGACTCAAACAAGATGTCAAGACAGGGCTAAAATGTCCCAGCTTATGGAGTAACTAAACAAAGCAGATAACTCTCAGGGGTTGGCCTGGTGGCAATTGACTTGAGCCTTGGGGTTTGCTCCCTTTCAAGGTCTCAAGTTCGAAACCCACTGGGTGCAAACAATTTCTGAGGGCCATCGGACTGGGTAAAACCTGAATTAACCGCGGTGCACTTGCGGGAAACTCCTTGCTGAGGGCCTGTGCACCCCCGGGAATAGTCGGGGCTCGAAGAGACTCGGACACCCGGTGCAAATCAAAAAAAAAAAACTAAACAAAGCAGATGCCAAAATCCAGAAAAATACAACAATATCTCACTTCACATATTTAACTCCATTGTCCCTTCCAGATATAGATAGTTACTTCACCATAGGTGTAACTTAATCGTTAACATTTTGCTCTTTAAAAGATTTTGTTCCTCATCTATATTTTTTACAATCACCTTTAATGAAATATAGGGTGTCAAGAACAATTATAACTCAACCAAGAATAATACAAAGAGCATGATTACAAGTCTTTTTGACTACTACCAAAAGAAACAATATTTTCTCTTTGCTTTTCTTAGATCTCTGTAAAAAATTTCACCTAGGATTTCCATTCCTAGTTTTATTTGCTCGAAATCTCTTGAAGTTGATGTCAAGATTTTAAATTTAGAGGGATTAAAACGAGCTTGAACTAAGAACAGAAGGACAGTGGGATGTAGTTGAGTTAGAAAACAAAAGAATATCATCCCATATTTCCGCAAACATAACTATGTTTGTATATACACAAACAGTCATCCACTATTTCTCACCCTCACTATCATCTCACGCAAAATCACTTATAATGTATATCAGTTGCAGCTAACTGTACTAGTTACTACATTAGAATAGCACAATCAGCTCCTTGACTATGTGTCACACTTTCTTCCTCCATGTCTTCCAATATTTTCTAATAATTTTGCTGCAGGACAATAAATTCAAAAAAAAAAAAAAACAGAAGAATTCAACAAAGCATAGCAGTTGATAATTGACAGAAAGAGAGAAAAAAGACAAACCAGATGGTGCACCATCAGAGGAAAGGATTTTAGAAGAACATCCAACGGTGAAAACCCTAAAATTTGCAGACTTTTTATTAGAAAACAATGCGCTGGTTATTGTCGTGGTGGACAACGGATTCTGAATCCTAATCGAACAATCCATAGCGCTTTCTGTAACTATACAATTCTTCTTCCTTATTGCTGCTTCTGGATTTGGGAAATTGAAATATTAAAATGGAGCCCTAGTTAGGTGGGCTTTTTACTAATTGGGCGTTAAAGTGGAATGGAGTCCTACGCGTAAGATTTGCACCAGGTAGCCTATTTTAAGGGTGCTATTTAAAATCTATTCAAATTTTCAATTTTTTTGAATTTTAGCCAAATAAGACAAACTTCGTACCTGCACTTTTAGGTCAGAGACTCAGACGTGTTTGAAGAAGAGGGCAAGCTACTACTTCTATTGCTTCTTTTAATTCCAATGTCCAAACTTCACTATTTGTATTACTTGTAGCATTTAGTTGTATAAATTGGCACCAGGCTACATCTTCTTACATCTGGTAGCCACTTTTTGCACCTCTTTCTAAACTTTAGTCTTTTTTTTAAAAATAATATTAAAATTTTAATCGGTTTTAATAAATTTTAATCTACTCGTGCTATTGTTGTTTATTATTTAAACTTTTGGGTATGAAATTTTGAACTGCTATAACCTAACTTTTTTATCAAAAGTTTTGAAGGTTGAATTATCAAAACCAAAACTTGTAATTAAGGTCAGCCATAATCTAAATTCAACTAAAATATATGTTGTGCGGATTCTCTAAATATGTTATCGCTTTTATGTCGGATCCTAAAAAAATGCACTACTTTAAAAGATTCGACATGCACTCACGGAATTTTTAAAGAGTTTGAACAAAGTAGATTGAGACTACGTTGATCTAAAGCGGCTCAATTATTAAAATATTTGTAAACTTAGGTTATTCTTTAAATAGAGTCCTCTAAAAATGGCTATTTGTGCACTTTACAATAGGCCCCGTACTCGCAATTCTCTCTCGTTTTCTCTCTGAGCTCTCACAAGCTCACTCAGTCATGGCTCCTCTCAGAATTCTCCTCTGTGGTGACGTACTAGGCCGTCTCAATCAGCTATTCAAGCGCGTTTCTTCGGTTTTTCTTCTTCTCTACTCTCATTATTTTCGAGTCGAACTATATATATATATATATATAGCACACACACAACACACACTCATTCGTAGCTCACTGATTCTAAATTGGTGGATTTGCTGCTGTGTGTAAATATCAACTATTTACTGTATAGCTGAATTTGAACTCTTCAGGTGAACAAATCAGCTGGTCCATTTGATGCTCTATTCTGCGTGGGCCAATTTTTCCCGGATTCAATTGAAGGGCTTGAGGAATTCCATGGATACATTGAAGGCAGCTCCAAAATTCCCATACCGACCTACTTTATTGGGGACTATGGCGTCGGGTCCCCGAAAATTTTGTCAGCAGTATTGAAGGACCCGAGTAATCAAGGGTTTAAGATGGAGGGTTTTAGAGTATGTGACAATTTGTTTTGGTTGAAAGGCAGTGGAAAATTTGAGCTTCATGGTAAGAACCTTAATTAGTAGTACCTCGAAAGCACACTAATTTTATGTCCTTAGTGAGGGCGGGTTTAGTAGTTAAATTTGATGGATTCAACTTTTATATTCTCACTACTGAACTTATTGTACTTTTGTAATTATGAGTTTAGAACTTAATATTTATTGACATATTGTGATTACCTTGATATATATATCTATATAATGTGTAAAAAATATTGGGTTATGAATAATGCATCCGCCCCTAGCCTTAGGTAATCACTTCCACATCAAGAGCATCGGTCCAGAGGGAATATGTAGATCAGAAATCGTATGGAATGTTCCCTTTTAACATATTCTGCTAAATTATTAACCCGATGTTGTATTGACTTAAAGATAGTGGAAATTTGCAACATTTCCATGTTATACATTGTGAAATAATGACGCCTAAGATTTGAAAGTTGAAAGTTAAAGCTTATGAGAATGTCCAAGCATTGTGTAATTTAATATATCCAAAAGGAAATCTTGTTGTGAGCACATCTAAACATTGAGCAATTCATTGTAATTTCGTGAAAAAGTGTATTTTTCCCCCATTGATTTGGGATTTGAGGCTTAGTTGATTAACCGATTGATTAATATAATTGTTGTTGTAGTTACTATATTTTTTTTAAACTGCATTTAGTCCAAGATAACTACCTGTTCTCCGTTAATCTGGAATATTCATCCTATTGTGTGTTTAGCTTGCTTTGTGAGATTAGAATCTCACCAAAGAGCAAGTGTTTGTGCTAATATCTGATGTCTCTATCGTGAATTAGAGAGGCTAAAGAAGTTAGGTTTGTCTCGTACTCTCGTATCGAATTATTGTTTTTTTGGCCCCAATGTTTTTAGACTTTGTGTTTGATGTGATATCTGATTTATACTGTACTCATGCTTAGGGTTATCTGTGGCATACTTATCTGGTAGGCGATCTCCAACTGGAGCTCAATTTGGAACATACAGTCAAGACGATGTTGATGCTTTGAGGGCTTTAGCTGAGGATCCGGGAACAGTAGACATATTTCTTACATATCCTTTGGTTTTATATTGGTCACCCTCTTTTTCTGCACCGCACCCCCTTTTGACCACTCCATGCAATGACTTTGATTTCCTTAATCAAAAACACTAATGAATGGCCCAGTGGAGTCACAAATGGAGTGACATCAAATGTTCCTTCAGAAATTTCTGATTCATCTGGTAGTGATCCCACAGTGTCAGAATTAGTAGCTGAGATTAAGCCTCGGTAAGTAATCATATTTTTACAAAGTGCAGTTCACTTATTGGATATATTAGTCGTGGGCAATCAAGTTCTTTGTTCTTGAGCTTCGTTTCGACATTTCTTCACTACCTATTGAGAAGAAAATGTGAATCTTTAAAATTTGGAATCAATAGCTATGTTGTATTTCTCATTAAAAAGAATTGTGTGCTACAAAATCAATTGTATGTATATACTATAGGCTGCCACTAACTCTTTTATAAGATTCTACTTATTTTCCTTATCCATTAATAGTGCAAGCTTTATTTAGACCTAGGCTGGGCTGGCATTATATAGTTAATTTGAGGTGATATGTGTCATGACCTTCGTAGTTTCTTGCTTGAACTAGCAAATCTTCTCCAAAAGTTTCATTCCAAGTGGATGTGTTTATCCTTGATATATTTAGGCTTCACCTAAAGTAAAATTAAGCTGTCGGGATTAGCATTTGGCAGTCAGCTTACTGAATGTCAATTTGAAAAAATAAGTAAAAGTTCTTAAAATTTATTTCCCCGTTGTTGAAGAATTCACAATGTTCTGTTAATGTGAATGCTCCAACAGACTCTATCCTGTGTGCATGTCTGGAGTGGTGGTAAACAACCTTTTTTCTGTTGCTTTCTAGTTCTTTCTTCGTTTGAATGAACCAGTACTTTTTATTTAGATCTATTTTTTTTTTTTTTTTGGATGATCGGTCCGGGGCCGATCCTTTGGACCAACCGCAGCCTTCGAAACTCGGCGGATAATGGCCCCGCCCCTCTACCCTTCTCCACTTAAATACCAGGCTTTGCTTTGCATGGTGTGGGGCTTGAACCTGTGACCTAAGACACAAATCCACCACCCTTTGCCACTTGAGCTAGGCCCTGGGGGCATTTAGATCTATACTTTGCTGCCCTATAAATCTATAGAATGAATTTTTCTCCAACTAAAATTGTACCGCTGGTAGGTATCATGTTGCAGGAACTATGGGTGCATACTTTGATCGTCAACCATATGCTAATGTTGATGCTCTACACGTAACTCGCTTTCTGGGCTTAGCTCCTGTTGGAAACAAAGATAAACAGGTATTACAACCTTTGATATTTGATTTAAATTTCCTGCTTCTGAAACTTATCTCTGCTTCCTAAGCAGTTCTATTACATATCGAGAATGCTGTACCAAACATTATTATTTCTCTAGTTTCAGTGGCTGTGTCGCCCTTTAACACACAGACACGCATTCTCTCTCTCTCTCTCTCTCTCTCTCTCTCTCTCTCATTACTTTGCAACACAGTTTAACGTTTAGGGTCAAACTTGTTGATTATTTTCATATTCTCAAAATGCTATAGTAAAACACTTAAGATCTAAAATTCTTATGTAGTTTGCAAGTTTTCAAATGTCATTATCAGAAATTAATTAAGGCAAGTAATAGATCTCAAAACTAGGAAGTTTCCTAGAATTTCACACTTATCCTTCAATGGGCATACAAGTCTTTGACAAAATGAGAGACATCTGCTTTCAAATGCTGGACTTGATATCACTGTAACAATGAGAACTAAAACCTTAATCTCAACTAGTTGATATTGTGCAAATGCATCCTCTACTTCTATTGTGTTGTGTTCTTAGCTTCTAGCTAAGTCTGCATTCATTCCAAGAGATTATAGGTCCTTAAAGACAACTTCTCTCCATATTATTTTAGGTCTACCTCATTCCTTTTTTATCATTTTGAATCCTCATTTTATGCATGAATGCTTTGCAGAAATTTATTCATGCAATATCCCCCACTCCGGCATCAACAATGTCGAAAACTGAACTTAGTGCAAAGCCACCAAACACTACTTTATCTCCATATACCATTGTTGGCAAAGCAGCCCCACATGATGGAGCAACGAAGAGGCCCGGTGATAGTACGCCTGAGTCACAGTATTGGAGATATGATGTATCTCAGAAAAGGCAGAAACATGGAGATGGTAATGGTGACAGACTCTGCTTTAAATTTGTCTCTTCTGGCTCTTGTCCAAGAGAGAAGTGCCACTTTAGGCATGATGAAGAAGCTATGCAGCAGTACTCAAGTGGTGTGTGTTTTGACTTTCTCAACAAGGGAAAATGTGAAAGAGGTCCTGATTGCAACTTCAAGCACAGTTTGCAGGAAGAAGGTGGCAGATCAGCGTCTGGTGCAGCAAGCTCTAACAGGTTGATATTTATAGAACTACTACTTGTTTTTTCGTGATGGCTTTGGTGTGTCACTTTGTGAGCCTTCATTAATACTTCCTATTTCTTTACATGATAAAATCTGGCTGTTGTGGGAACTTTCACTTTTCAGATCTAGAGAATGTTGGTTTTGTTTGTCAAGCCCGAATGTTGAGTCACATCTCATCACTAGTGTTGGAGAATATTACTACTGTGCACTTGCTAAAGGACCTTTATTACCAGATCATTCACTGATTATGCCCATTGAACATACGCCCAATACATTATCTCTTCCACAAGAATGTGAAAAGGAATTGGAACATCTTCAAAACAGCTTCAGAGCTTACTTCAAAAAGCAAGGGAAGGAAGCAATTTTTTTCGAGTGGGTATTTAAACGAGGAAGTCATGCCAATCTTCAGGTGTGGAAAAATTTACATTTCATGTATTGCGATAATGTATGCCTGTGTTACTGATTATTTAAAAAATAAGATATGTCTGTATTACCATCTTTGAAACTGTCGCTAAAAGTTTGTTTATTAGCATAACTTAATTTTAATTTATTTGCTTCTTGTTGTTGTTTCAGCTATAGTAGCACTCTACTTTCATAAGATATGGTAGCAGTTTAACCAATATTTCAGACAAACTTGAATTCTTGTTTTCTTTATGTATCAAGTACCCTTCCAAGCATAGTTCAGTGGGCATAAGGTGTTGCAGTAGCTTGTACTGACAGAAAAAGGTGTTGCATAGCAGCTCGTACGTGTATTGTTCTGTTTGAGATCTACGGCTTTAGGAACTCTGAGTAAACACAGAACTTATCCTTAGTATTGGGTTTGATTAGAAAACCTCCCACAGAGTGCCATTACTTGATCGTTTTCTCTCAGTATTCAGTTCTTTGCGAAAGAGCTGTCAGCGCTCATCAGTCGCAGAGAGGCATACACCATGAGGCACAAACATTACCAAACTGGAATTAGTATCTATATTTGAAGTACGAGTGAGAGATCAAATTGAATGAAAAATGTAAGCGAATTACCAGAAAGCTTGTAAAAAGCTGCACGGGAAATTAGACGCTATTCAGACCTTAAAAGCTACATGACAATGGAACAGGCCCTTGCTTTTCACATTTTACAAAAGATTGTACATATTCATGCACTTTCTTTGTGCTCTTTTGTTTGAATTAAATATTTATTGGTTTGAAAAGGAAAAAAGGGGGAGAAAATGCTCTGTTTGTGGAAACTGATTAAAGCTTTAGTACGAGTTACCCAACTGGTGGTTAAGAAGAAAGACCCAGTCAAGGATCATGTGAATGACGCTCGTCATGTGAGGCTTACATCAAAGACACCCAATGAGGCAGAGCCTTAAAAAACATAGACATGCCTTAACTTACATCTTTTAGAAGTATGTGTTTAATTGTACACATTGGGGCAAATTGCAGCTGCCTTGCCTTAATGGCTCAATCTCCTTTTTTAACATTGATGAATGATGCACAATTATGTAATTGTTATTCTCATTTCACAATTCTTTTGTCCATTATTCTTTCATCTTTATAACTACTTATTTTCCATTATCTTAATCTCCACACTTTGTGTATCTTGTAGGTTGTTCCTATTCCTTTGTCCAGGGCATCTTTGGTTCAAGATATTTTTAACTTGGCTGCAGAAAAATTGGGATTCAAATTTACCATAATTAAAGGTATGGTAACTGACTTTTGTATTGCACTAAGTCGCGCGGACTGTTCGATTTTGGTGCCATCCCTGTTTCGATACGAGACGGGGACGGGAGCGGGATACGTCCCGGATTCGGTCAACTGACGTCGGACATTTTGACTGGAGTCCATCGACAAATTTGGGAGAAAAACTGAGATTTTGATTTCTCAAAATCAAAAATAAAACAGATTTAGGAGAATGAAAGAATAATGTCCATCTTGGAGAATGAAAGATTGAATTCTACAATATTCTTGTAAGTTTTTCACAGAATATCTCTCAAAATTTACAATATTTTTATAGCTCTATTTTTTATTAGCCGAATCCCCGCACCCGTATCCATGTCCGGATCCGCACCCCTGAATCTTAAAATTTAGATTTTGCCGAATCCGATACTCGGATCCGTTCTAGTATCGGATACCCGCACCCGAGTCCGAACAACTTAGGTATTGCACAAGGCCATGGAGTTAGAATCCCTGCCCCATTCCCCAACCAGATAATAGAAGAAAACTGGTTAAGGACTTGATCAAAAAGAAAACTGGTAAAGGTAGGGATGACAGAACGGTAGGGATGACAGAACAGTGGAAAAAAGCAGCTCAACTCTGCATTCATGCCTCAACCTTAGCTATTCTTCGTTGTCCTTCAATGCCTCATCACTAAGGGTGTTAATGGTTCGGTTCGGCCGGATATTTTTTAAATTTGTACCATATTATTCTATTATGTATAACCAAAATTATTCTTTTCGAAACCGTCCCGATTATGTCGGTTTCTCTTATGTACGGTACGGTTCGGTTAATTTTCTATATTGTTTTATATATCGTGTAAAATTCACCAGTAGAAATAGAATGCAATAACATATTTTCTTTTATAGGACGTAGCAAAACTCTCTAAATATTTTTACTCTTTAAAGGGTGATGAATTAAAACAAATGAAAGATGGTTAGACTATAAATCCATCAACTGTTCTACAACAACGTAAAAGAAACCAAGCAAATGCAAAGAAAATATAAATCACACGAGTGGAAAGATATTAACCAAGTTGGTACTCAAGAATAAAGTCTATAGAAGATTAAATATTCAAAAAGATAAATCTAAATTATATGAACGGAAACATATTCGATATATTGTAGTTTGCTACTCATAATTTCTAGAATACTTTGTGCCTTGCTAATATACTTGAAATAACTTAGTTTAAGTAGAAATAGCATAATCGGTTTTAGTAATTAGTGTTTTGAGTTTAATTACTTGTTGGCTTGTAACAGTTTTCATAATTCCAAGGCCCAAAGAAAAATTTAATGCATTTATTATTTTTAAACTTACTATATAAATATATTTTTCACATGTAAAACTTATTCAGTACGGTTTGGTATTTTTTCGGTTTATTTTTATAAAATAAAAAACATACCTTAATTATCGATGTGGTTATAGATTTATATAAAAACCTACGGTTTCTTTAAAAGAAACCTAAAAATCAGTACCGTGCGGTACAGTTTGGTCGGTTTAGTCGGTTTTCGAATATCCATTGACCCCCCTCCCCCCCCAATCACTGCAGATGCTCAAAATTCTAATTTCTCATTATATCCTTTTCTCCTCCGTTCTCTGCTAATTGGAAATGTGGGTTAGCAACTTAGCATGGTTATGGACGAAACCGCATGGATTTAAAAATACTCCGCTCGTGCTTGTGCTGTTTTGCCTGTTAGTGGCATAGATTGTCTAGTGTGGGAGGGTGGGAGCAGTTCAGTCTAGAGATGACATTCATGTGGTGTTTTCTTTTTACTGCAGAAGGAAGACAAGCGTTGCGGACACAGTTTGACAGAAGTTGCAGCTTATTTTATGTTGAAGTTCCTGGAGGTGGTATTTTGTCACATGTTGTGGAGGAGAATGAAAAATTCCCAGCTCAATTTGGTCGTGAGGTAAGATCTTTGTATATACCTGACAAGGGAGGATAGCCTAGTGTAAACGGGAGGAGCGTTGGCCCTCCACCTCAAGCAATGAGGTTGGAGTTTCGAGTGCCGGGGGGGGGGGGGGGGGATAGGATGTAAAAGCATTTAATTGAAATGGTTTATATATATATATCTCTGGCAGGATGCACTTCCATATAAATTTTACCTAGGTTGATCTTGCATTCATCCCCTTATCTAATGATGTATCATGTGGCTAAACCTTTTGACAGTTGACGCTTAGTTTGCTTCCACTTTATGCAAAATATGTTTTAACAACTGTAATTTGCTTTGTTTTGCATGAATGTGTCACAGGTTTTGGCAGGCTTGCTAAATGTGGCAGATAGAGCTGATTGGAGAAATTGTAAGGATAGCAAAGAAGAAGAAATTAAAATGGTCGAGAGATTCAAGAGTGGATTTCAAGAATATGATCCAAATCAATAGGATATCCAAGAAAGATGCAACACGAGAGCTTTTCCTCTTATGTTCTTCACCTTACACAACGTAGCATTATCTTGAGGTTCTCTTTGCTCCCGGCTTGGGTATAATTGCAAGTATTTGCAGTTCTTCATGCTCATGTACTTGCTTTATGGTTGAACAGTGATATGATTATCTGAAAACACTTTTGCCACAGGAAAGGATGCAAATGTAACCGGATAGTAACTGCACATATTTAGACACCAACATTAGTTCAACAATTTGGTGTTATACTGAGAAATTCTGCACCTATTATGGAACTTCGGTCTACTTGCATAATGGACATTGGCCAAGTTGCTGCTAGGAGGTATAGCAGTTCAATTTTTATGTATGCTATACGTGTTCACTCAGCTTGTCAGTTAGGCTATCGAGATAGTTGGACAAAACGTCGCAGAGCAGAACCATCCACTGTATGAATGTATGAATGGATCATGTATGAGCTTGTGAGTTTGTTTGCAACTGTTTGAGATAAGATGCAATTTTAACTTTATTGTCTGACGGATGTGGTTCTTATTTGTTAGAAACATTACAAACTTTATTGACGGAACTGCTATCATGTTAACTGGTTCGCCAGAATAAAGTTTTATGTATTGTAACAAGTGTTCCTTCCATTCTGGTGTGAGTTAAAAATCGTGGTACAGCAAAAGAATGAATTGCTGCTAAGATCTTGTTGTACAGAAGTCATTGCCACTCTGCGGAACATGTTTACGTCGAGCTTTTTAACTGCAACAACTTAAAAGCTTTTTAACTGCAACAACTTAAATATACGCTATTGGAGCTGGAATTACTGCGGCTGCTGGCACCAGACTTACCCTCCAATGGATCCTCGTTAAGGTATTTAGATTGTATTCATTCCAACTACCAGACTCATAGAGTTTGGTATTGTTATTTATTGTCACTATTTCCCCGTGTCAGGATTGGGTAATTTGCGCGCCTGCTGCACGGGTGTTTAAAAGCATTGTCTGTATATAACTTTACAAAATAGCACGCACTGCAAGGGATAAATTAGCTCAGATTGGCCAAAGTTGCATTAGCGACGGGCGTGGAGTAAAAATTTACTGCACCTAGTATTTATATGCAACCATACTAATTTACTATAACTAGTTTCTACATCGCACGAATATATTCAGTGAGGAAGGTTTATTTCAAAAAGAAAATCAAATTGTCTTCCATTTCTAGAAACACACAAATAACCAGAGACGAATTTCTATACCTACATGTAAATACGAAGAAAACTAGCGTCACCATAAAGTCCCGTCAAATCATTACCGTCTAGAGCTCTAATTTTTCGACCAAAGTAATTGTGAGTTTACCTTTTTGTCATTCCTTTAGAGCATATTCTACGGAGGATAATGTACTATTTTGAGATGATGTAATTATACATATGAATGTTAACCTTGCACATTTATTTCTTTTGATATTGACTTTTCTTTGGCTATAATTAGACGTGTTTTATTGCTCCTCTTTTAAGAGTTATTTTGGTTCTGAACAATTCAAGAGGCTCTTCAAGTCTATCTAAAGATATGTACAACACTTTGTAACAAATATCACTTCAAAAAAGAAATTGAAGTGACAAAGGATTTCATTGTTATCTCAATATAACGGAGTTATATGAACAAATCTCAGATGTACGCTATTACTCCTAAATCATACTATTCTCCCACTATAAAATTATACATATTTGCTAATATTATCCAATTAAGATTAGAAAATAATTAAACAACTTTGACAAAGCAATTAATAAAAATATGACATTTTCCCGTACAAGTCAAGGATATTTATGCTTTTTTCCTACAAAATATACACAAACATATATATGTTGAGACCTTACCGTTCGAATCATATCCACTTACATATGCAAACATAATTACAGAAAGTCTATAACATACATACATACATACATACATAGCTATTGTTTATAATCTAGAGATAATAAGAAATCAGAAAGAAGTATATGAATAATATGTTTTACATCATTTTTGCAACTATCCCAAAATTATTAAATCATTGAACGTATACAATTTTGCTCCACAGGAAGGTGTAATTCTTGACCTAATTTTCTTAACTCCTCTTCTACAAGAAAAAAAGGGACAGATCACCACTGAGAGTAAAACATTAAACATTTGTTTCCCCAAAAATTAGTAAATTCTCTTGAAGTTTAGATCGTTAATGACGTTATTATTGAAAAATTTTGATTGATTATGTTGTTGATTGCTGCCTTCAAGATGTTGGGAATAAACCCCCCACAGAAATAATATTTACGGTAGTAACAGCGGAACAATAATATAGTACCGAGATACGGTAATCAACAAGAAAAAAGACACAAAGATTTTAACGTGAAAAACTCTTCTGAATAAGGGATTAAAATCACGAGCCCGAGAGGAGCAAAGTAATCCACTATAATGAGGAATTTTACACCCAGTAGTTCGAGTAAAATACTCCAGGGACCACTATACACTTAAAAGAAATAATCATCTTTTAAGATTCCCACCTCACTACAATATCTATTTTTCTTCACAGACTACATCGTATAAGAATACCTCACACCATTCTCTAACTCTCAGATATATTTTGCTCTGAGATTGGTGTATGAATGAGAAGTTGAAACCTTCCTTTTATAGGAAGAGTGATCGTCCACTCCAACCAATCAGAAGCATTGGTTCATTTGCAATTTGAATTGCAACTTGCCAATTTGAATTCTTGCAAATTGTTTGGCAAAATCGATTTGGGTTTTAAAATCTAACTTAATCCCTTATCATGGGGATGGACCCCACAATCTTCCCCTCCAGACCCATTTTTCTGAAGGAGGTAACACAGAACTTCTAATTTGAGTGCATGCTGATAAGTTTTTTGTACAATTCGAACTTGTCTCTTGGTACCACCTTGGTCAGCATATTTGCAGGATTCTCCCTTGTGGAGATCTTCAGGACTTGCAGAGATTCACTCTCTACCTTTTCTCAGATCCAATGATATCTCACATCGATATGTTTGGTCCTTGCATGATACATGGAGTTCTTGCTCAAGTCTATGCACTTTGACTGTCACAATAGACAACATACTCCTTCTGATGCAAGTCAAGCTCTTGAAGGAACCGTTTCAGCCATATCATCTCCTTGCTAGCTTCTGTAGCGGTAATGTACTCCGCTTCAGTTGTAGAGACTGCGACGCACTTCTGCAACCTCGACTGCCATGATATAGCTCCCCCTGAAAATATAAACAAATATCCAATAGTTGATTTTCTATTATCATTGTCACCTGTCATATCTGCATCTGTATAGCCTTTCAAGACTGGATCAGATCCTCCAAAGCACAAACAATCTCCTGCGGTACCTCTCAGGTACTTGAGTGTCCACTTGATAGATTCTTAGTGTTCTTTTCCAGGATTTTCAAGAAACCTGCTGACAACATCAACTGCGTGAGCAATATCAGGTCTGGTGCATACCATTGCATATATCAAGCTTCCGACTGCTAAAAAATAAGGAATTATAGCCATGTTCCCTTTCTCTTCCATTATTGTAGGACACATCTTCTTGCTCAACTTCAAATGACTAGCAAGAGGTGTGCTGGCTGGCTTAGCATTCTTCATGTTGAAGCATTTCAATACACGTTCAATGTACTTCTCCTAAGACAACCACAACTTTCTGCTTATTCGCTTTCGAACAATCTTCATTCCCAGAATTTGTTGTGCTGGGCCTAAGTCCTTCATGTCAAAGGACTTAGATAAGCCTCCTTTTAACTTTGCAATCAGCTCTTTGTCTTGTCCTACAATCAACATGTCATCCACATACAACAATAATATAATAAAGTTGTTATCAGAAAATCTTTCGAAGTATACACATGGATCAGAATATGTCTTTATGTAAGTTTGACTTTTCATGAATGAGTCAAACTTCTTATACCACTGCCTTGGTGCCTGCTTCAACCCATAAAGACTCTTATTCAGTCTGCACATCATGTGTTTCCTTTCAGCTACTTCAAATCCTTCTGGCTGCTCCATATAGATCTTCTCTTCCAAATCTCCGTGAAGAAATGCAGTTTTCACATCCAACTGCTTCACTTCAAGATCTAGGCTAGCTGTTAAGCTCAAGATTGTACGAATAGAAGTCATTTTGACAACAGGTGAGAAAATTTCATCAAAATCAATACCTTTCTTCTGTTCGAAGCCTTTAACCACCAATCGAGCTTTATATCTAACCAGCTTGCCATTTCCATATTTTTTCAGTTTAAAGACCCACTTATATTTGAGTGGTCTTTTACCCTTTGGAAGTTCAACCAGCTTGTACGTGTCATTTTTCTATAAAGATTCCATCTCTTCTTGCATAGCTTTTATCCACTGGTTCTTTTCTGGATGGGACAACACCTCCTTAAGACTTTCTGGCTCCCCCCTCATCACTGATGAGGACATACTCCGTGGAAGAGTACCTGCATGACTCTACCCTTAGCCTCTTTGATCTCCTTAGAGGTTGAGGTGGTTCTTCTTCCTGAGTGGGATACTCCACTTGCTCGACATCATCATCAAGTTGCTCCCCCTGCTCGGTAACCTCGTCGGTCGTACTTTCTGCACTTGTGGGATAGTTAGAAGAATAAGGAATGGTAATAAAGTTAGGGATTATACCATTCTTTGTCTTCTCTGATATATCATCAGCAGTTCCAACTTCACTTTCTCGGAAGACTATATCTCTGCTTCTGATGACCTTCTTCTTTATAGGATCCTACAATCTGTACCCGAACTCTTCATCTCCATATCCGATAAATATTCAAGGAACAGATTTATCATCCAGTTTTGTTCTCTGCTCCTTTGGTACATGTGCAAAAGCTATTCAACCGAACACCTTTAGATATGAGAAGGACACCTCCTTGTTGGTCCAAACTCTCTCTGGGATGTCAAGTGCCAACGAACTGATGGACTCCTATTGATCAGGTAACAGGCTGTCTGAACTGCTTCACCCTAGAATGACTTAGGCAGTTTAGCCATTTTGAGCATGCTTCTCACCTTCTCCACAACAGTACAGTTCATCCTTTCGGCTATGTCATTGTGTTGTGGGGTTCCAGGAATTGTCTTTTCATATCTGATCCCATGGCTCGAACAATATTCTTCAAATTCCCTTGAAGTATACTCACCTCCATTGTCACTTTGGAGATGCTTTAGCTTTCGACCCGTCTCCCTTTCCACTAGAGCATGAAACTTCTAGAAAACTTGAAACACCTGATCTTTGCTTTTTAAGATATAAACCCATAATTTACGTGAAGCATCATCAGTAAAAGTAACAAAATATTTGTTACCGCCCATCGATTCAATTTTTATTGGACCACAAACATCAGAATATACTAAATCAAGTATATTTAATTTTCTTTCAGACAATGTCTGAAATGAGACTCTATGTTGCTTACCAAATAAACAGTAATCACAAGGTTTTGCCGTTGTACCTTTGGCATAAGAAATGAGTGATTTCTTGGCAATAATTTGCAATCCCTTCTCGCTCATATGACTCATTTTTTTGTGCTACAAATCTGCAGAAATCTCATTTTGTGTCGCGTGCAATTCACTTTAGCATATTTTTGCATTTGTCTTATACAACGTGCCACAAGCAACACCCTTTTCAATCACCAATGATCCCTTAGTGAGTCTCCACTTTTAATTTGCAAAATAGTTCTCGTATCCATCTCGGTCTAAAACAATTCCCGAGATCAAGTTCATCCACAAATCAGGTACATGTCGCACGTCCTTTAGAACCAATGTGCATCCGACATTTATCTTGATACAAATGTCACCAATTCCCGCAATCTTTGAGTAACTTGTATTACCCATTCTCATAGTGCCAAAATCACCTGCTACATATCTGCAAAAAAGTTCTCTTGCCGGTGTGGCATGGTAAGATGCTGTTGTATCAACCACTCATTCCGACTCTGGACCTGACAGGTGCATGCATTCCTCCTCCTCATTTATAAAGAGTACAACATTATCATTGTTTTGCACCATGGCGGTTGTGTTGTCGTCATTCTTCTGGCCATTGGTTTCACCTTTGCCATTCATTGGATTTGGGCAATCTCTTTTGAAGTGACCTGGTTGATCACAATTGTAGTAATTTTTGGCTCTTGATTTGGATCGGTTCTTTGACTTCCCACGAGTTTCAGATCTATCATAGTTGCTCGAACTCGTTTGATAATTCCTGCCTCTACCTTCTGTGATGAGAGCTTGTCCTTGATTTTCAGGCTTCTTTCTCATCTTCTCATTGAGTAGAAGAGCCGATGTGACATCTTTTAACTCAATGGTGGTCTTACCGTGCAGGATGGTTGTTGCCAAATTATCATACGAAGATGGCAACGAGTTCAATAACAAGATGACTTTATCTTCTTCCTCGATTTTCACTACGAGGTTGGCGAGCTGTATGATTAGTCCGTTAAACACGTTTAAATGTGACAAAAAATTCGTACCTTCACCCATGTGTAGGGCGTATAACTGCTTCTTTAGGTACAATTTATTTGTCAGCGTTTTGGACATGTATAGGCTTTCCAACCTTGTCCAAATTCCACATGCAGTGTCTTCATCAATGATGTTATTTACCACATCATCTGATAAGTGCAACCTGATTGCACTAGCAACTCTTTCATCCAAGTCAGCCCAATCCTCAGCTTTCATGGTATCAGGCTTTTTGGTATCAACATCTAGTACCTTGTGTAATCCTTGTTGGATGAGCAAATCCCTCATTTTTTTTCCATGTTGAGAAACCGCTATCTCCGTTGAATTTTGCTACCTCATACTTTACTCCGGACATTTTTATTTTTCACCAAGTATAGTACTACCGACAGTGAATAGTATTTCTGTGAACGAGCAGAACCTGTGCTCTGATACCAGTTGTTGGAATAAACTCCCACATAAATAATATTTACAGTAATAACAGCGGAACAATAATGTAGTACCGAGATACAGTAATCAACAAGAAAAAAGACACAAAGATTTTAACGTGGAAAACCCTTCTGAATAAGGGAAAAAACCACGAGCCCGAGAGGAGCAAAGTAATTTACTATAATGAAGAATTTTACACCCAATAATTCGAGTAAAATACTCAGGGATCACTATACACTCAAAAGAAATAACCTTTTTTTAAAATTTTCAGCTCACTACAATATCGCTCACGCTCTCTACTTTCCCTTATAGATTATATTGTCGGTGGGAGGTCAGATTATATTGTCTGTGAATACCTCACACCGTTCTCTAACTCTTAGATATATTTTGCTATGAGATTGGCGTATGAATGAAAAGTTGAAACCTTCCTTTTATAGGAAGAGTGACCGTCCACTCCAACCAATCAGAAGCATTGGTTCATTTGCAATTTGAATTGCAACTTGCCAATTTGCATTCTTGCAAATTGTTTGGCAAAACCGTTTTGGGTTTTAAAATCTAACTTCATCCCTTATCATGGGGATGGACCCCACACAAGATTCGACCTCACACCCATGATTGATGCCAAACCCCTAGTTTCAAGACCCTAGAAACCCAAACAAGCACAAGAGAAGGGGAAAAAAGGAAAAATATTAAGGAAAAGACATTTATCTCAATAACACACAAAGCAATCAATGTTAGGAAAAAAATTAGCAATCAAAAAATAAAGAGATGGGACTGGAGCAAAACTAAAACCACATATTAGAAAAGAATTTTGCTAGCAAATAGAAAGATGATTAGGAGCACCAAAGGAAATAAAGAAATTTAATTATAATACCACATAAACCACTTCTAGGTTTCGTACAAATTTGGAGAGAATCATTGAAGCTTGCACCTTGTTGTAAAATACAAGAGGAATGTTGATACTACCACTTTTGTATAATGGTTTAATCAGGTGGGTTCTGTCTTAGCTACTTCAACAATAGATAGGACAATTGATTATATTGGTATTAGAATTCCATGTAAAATAAATTATACTTGACTTCAAAGACCTTAATTTTAGGAATTCGCTATGCAATTCTTACTATTTTATCCAAGATTCAATGAAGCTTATATTTAATTTATTAAGGTTAAAAAAGTCAACTAATATTTCAGGGATATTTTTGTCATTCAACATTTAGGGGGAAACATTCATGCTTTTATAATAACTAGTTCTGAATACGCGCGTTGCACGTATACTCCATAAAATGAGTATAAAATAGTTTAGAAATTTTATAAAAGTTATATAATAAAATTTGAAAAGTATGCAGTTTGTCTAATATATCAAACATTAAGCTTGACAATTGTTTTTGCTCTTTTATACTTCAACAATATAATTTACATGTGAATATGAATAACAACATTGACTATAGTTTCAAATGCTTCACGTTTAAATTAGGTTATACCTTGTCTTTAAGAAATAGTAGCCTCCTCCTTTTAGAACAACATACATATCAAAAGGTTGTGTCAAATGAAAGTAGTAATTTGTGGAAGTAGTATAGTATGTTTGATGGACACGTCCTCCTTAAAATAGCTAGTAGGTCATGATCAATTTCATGGTTAATGACAAAAAATATAAAAGTAATAACAGATACAATATTTAGTGACTTCTTGCTTCGTGTCGGAAACGATGAAGAGCATTCAAGATGATTTGGTTCTTCTAGAATACTTGGTTATCAACCCAAATGGTAATAGTAGTGCATTTAATAAGGAAAATATTTTCATCATTAGATTAAAATGCAACTTATGCAAATTACATGATAGAAATTAAAGAGCTATCTTAGCTAGCAGAAATGAATATGTTGATCAACTAAATAAAAGGTTGATTGCCAAGTTTTATGGTAAAAATAAGATATTTTTCAGTTTTGACTCAACAGAAGATGATACCAACAATAACTACCAAGAATAATACCTAAAGACTTTAATACCTAATGGCCTTTCTACAGTACATGTTTGTTGTCAAGTTCATTATTTCTTACGTATGTTAGTGTCACTATATATATAATAGACTAAGTTAAAATTGATCTTCCATTGCATATAGATTGATTTTGAAGAAACATATGCCCGTCAGTCATGTTACTGAAAACTTAGATCCACTGAATAGTATGTAATAGTACACATATGGTATATAAAATTTTTGATTATATATATATATATATATATATATATATATATATAATATTGTCAAAACTAAGTTAAAATTGATTTTCCATTGCATATAGGTTAATTTTGAAGAAACGTATGCCCGTTATGCTACTGAAAACTTAGAAACACTGAATAACTTATGTAATAGTACACATATGGTATATAGAAGTTTTGACAATAACGTCATACATGCAGAACTTATGATACTGGTCAATATGCTTCTAAGTATGTGTTTATCCCCAAATTCAACTTTCGTTTTCCGAAACTAAAGAATATCCTTTTAAATTTGGGTGAAAATAATTTTCAGTATATTTATGTTTTGTTGTTATAATAAATAAAGTACAAGGACAAACATCCTAAATATTGAATTATATTTATCACAATATGTTTTCTTACACGAATAACCATATGTTGCACTTTCAAGAGAGATATCAATATCGACAACAAGAGTTCTGATTATGGCAGAGTAACCAAAACATTAGAAGGAAACATATACCAAAAAAATTGATTAAAATTGATACCTTTAAACTATAATTAGATACTTTTAAACTATAATACATAATTATCTATTTAATATGGCTAAAATTGATTATATGTGTAAGTTCTGATGATATCCTTTCATTTTGAATTAGCGTATTATGCTAATATAATAATATTTTTTTGGTATTTAGATGATTGTTGTAGTATTATATATAAAAAATTTCTCATTAATTAAATTTTATTGTTCGTGCATATAAATAAATATTTAAACCATTATGTGTCATTATTAACGTGCAACGCACGTTTATAGATACTAGTATATATATAAGTACTTGAATTTTGTGTTCTTGTTCAAAATTATGAGTCATGACTCATGTCATTTGTAAATTAGGAGAAAGATACTAATAGCTGATTTGTACAAATAATTAGGCGTAATTAACACTTCACAATCTAAATTGAGGAAGCCTGTGTGACTAAAGGAAAAATTAAGGAATGATTAAAAAGAATTACTGAATAAGACCCTGCTTTGAAATAATTTAAAGTCTATGTATATGCTCTTATTAGACAAAACGTTGAGCATAGAGAAAAGCTACCATGATTATGATATTAAATAAAAGTTAATGAATATTTCACTTTACTATTACTTTTAATATCAATATAAGTCTGTGAATAGCCTATTTAATATACAAATTGAGTTAACTCTCTTATTTTTGCGGAATCATTATATTTTATACACACAAATAACAATAAGAGAAGTTATAATAGGAATAGAAACTGAATCTCTTTTTTTACATCTTTTGTTCTGGTATAAATTATGCTTTTGTTTTCTCATTTTTTTTCTTTCGGTGACAACATAATACAATACTCCTATTAGTCAGGCTTTTATCTGCTAGGACAACATGAGCAGAATTTTTTTATTTTTGAAAAAAAAGAGGAGTTGTAAGCTCTAAAAGTAATAGTATTAATGAAGGAAATCTTAGTACTATGAAAGAAGATATTTTCTTCTTTTTCATTTGTTAAATTGGGATTAATGAAGAAGTAATTCAACACATATCAGATGATGATGCTCAATACATAATTTTTATTTATGAGTAATATCTCGACATAATCTTGCTTAGAATAGCATAGAAATTCAAAAGTCTAAAAGACAGACTAAATTTCATGAAGTCCTGAAACAAAATAATAAAGGGAAAGAAAAGTTTGTACATGGAAGAAAAAAACTGTAATTTACCAATAAAATATATTTGTTGCCTAATAGAAAAGCAAAGGCCAAAAGATTATTGTCTTTTTATGGGTGAGAAAAATTATGCCAATAGATACGACTTTGGCATAAAGAAATGCACTGTAAAAGAAATGAAGTGACAATATATTGTGTGCATTTTTATACGAAAAAAAATCAAGCATATAAAAAGATTTTGAACAGATGATTTTAATAGTGGAAGCTCAAAGGAGAAAACTGACAAAAAACGTGAAAGATGGAAAGGATAATTGAATACTACCATTTATTAGGATCTCAATTAAACAATCAATTTTATATATATTTAAATGACAAATAAATTTACTTAAGGTAGGGTAATTTGATCATTCAAGTTTTGAAGGATATTTTAGTAAAATAATATTATCTAAAAGTCTTCACACTTATATATAGTATGATATAGATATAGATAGATATAAATATAGATTAAATCAAACTAAAGGTGAGAATGTGAATTAATGATTTTATGATAAGGAAATACGTGAAGACATGTATTAAATATTCTTTGTGTTGGTGCAAACATCCGGTGTAAATACATTACATTATGATTAAAAGATAAGTCATTTTCTAATACTTGGTCGTCACTCGGGGGTGGGGGGTTGAATGATTTGTTTTAATTTTGGGTGGAAATTATTTCTTTCCTATATATCTCAACTCATAACTTCATTTTATTGCTCTAACAAACCCTTAGTTATTAATTATTGTTATAAAATAAAGAGTGTAAAGTAAAGACAAGTATAGAGAAACTTATATATTATTCGAATTCAAACTGATGTACATAATGAACTGAAATCTCTTCTATTTACAGGAGAAAGGAAGCTGTTGTGTAAGTTGCTACTGCAAGCTGCTACTATACCATATATAGATAATCTTCTACTAGGGGTAATGATTATCCATAACGGAGTACTGAAAGGATAAGCTCATTGTACCCAGTATAGATAATCTTCTACTAGGGATAATGATTATCTCCATAACGGAGTACTGAAAGGATAAGTTCATTGTATCCGATATGGATAATCTTCTACCAGGGGTAATGTTTATCCATAACCGGGTACCGAAGTGATAAGCTTCTTCAGGAAGCTTATTTCCAATAGAGTACTAAATAGATAAACATATTTACGGCAGAGTCTCATATGGCTAAGCTTCTTCAGGAAGCTTATTTATAACGAAGTACCAAATAAACATTCATAATATAATATATTCATAACAATTATCAATATTTAAAATTTAAAATTTTCATTAAAAAAAAACTAATTCGATGTGCAAATAGTATTATTAATTTCTAGTACACATTTTCTCTCAGAAGCTTTTCTTTTGTTGTTCGATCAAACACCGAGACACAAATGGACCATAGTGATTTCGAGGATTAAAGGTTGACAAACTTATTCTATGTCGATCCTTTGAGTTTTCAACTTAGCAAATTAGTCCTAAACATTGGACAGGATGTAACTACTCTAGTACCTCTTCATGCTTTTTAAAAAATTGCAGTTTCAGTACATCGTATATTAAAAATATACTATTTACTTTTATATTTTCCACATTTATTACATCGTATACCCGAACTCTTCAGAACTCAGATCATCTCATTGCGCTCTCTTTGTTCTCTAAAATGGTATACAATTTCTTCTTCCTTGTTTCATTCTTATCATAATCTCAGTGAATTTATGAAAATTTTAATATAATTTTGTTTACTTTTTTTGTTTTTTTTGGGAATTTCTTCGTTAAGGTTGAGTCAGCAAAACACATTTCAAGCCCAGTACCCATTACATGGTACCCAACCCTAGCGGTGTTTATGCTTGCAATTGGCCTTATCGTAACTGCTTCCTTCTTCATGTAAGCGCTTGATTTGATTTTAGTAATACTGTATTTTTTTATTCTTTGAGATATATAGAAAATTTATTTAGTGGATCTAATAGTTCGAGATTAAAGCGTAGTTGATTAATAGTATTCGTTTATGCTAGTAATTGAATTGATTTGTGTCACTGTTGGTTGATTGCATTTACATTTGTCAGAAAAGGGGTTTTGTAGATGGTTGCATTTTGTGAATACGGAAATTAAATAACATGAAATTGTTAATTTGACTCTGTTGCTTCTTTCTTAAATGGCTTTATTCAATATGATGTGTGGGCTTGCTCACATTGGCAGTCTCAAGCCCGGGTAAAGGAGGAGGGTGGCGGTAGGCTGCAGCCAACATAAAACCTGTCAATTCATGATGAATCCTCATAATACAGATATCGTTCCTCTATTCAATATTGCTCACATTGCCGGTCTCAAACCCGGGTAAAGGAGGAGGGTTACGGCTTGCAACCATCATAAAACTTGTTAATTCATGATAAATACTCATAATATAGATATTGTTGCTCTATTCAATATGATGTAAGATGTTTATTACTGATAAATATTGTCATTTATTTTGAAGAAATTATGCTTTAGTGGTTTGGTTGTGTTAAAATAGCTTGAGATTGAGCGCACTTGTTGTAGCTGTTTGTTGTTGGCTATATTGTACGGACTCTCTAAAAATGCCGTCGCACCCGTGTTGGATCTTCCAAAAATACATTACTTTTGGAGGATCCAACATGCATCCGACAACATTTTCGGAGAGTCCGAGCAACATAGGTTGTTGGTTGCTGTAAATTGATTAAACAGTGAAAATGATTACTCTCACATAGTATACTTCTACAATGTTAAAGAGTACCAGTCTGCTGTGTGACTGATTTTCCGGGTTCTACAAGTCATGTTGTGTTTTCATCTTGTGACAAATCTACGAATGTGTGACAGTTATGAAGCTACTTCTCCGAGGAAATATCGCAGTCTTGCAAAGGAGCTTACAACTGGAGCAGTGGCATCTGTTTTCTTGGTACGTGCACTATAATGATTTCATCTCTCGTTTTCACTTTGCTTTTGTTGTTGATATTTGCTTGTTTCTATTCTTCCTCTCGAGCCGAGGGTCTTTTGGAAATAGCCTCTTTACCTCCCCAAGGTAGGGGTAGGGTCTGCATACACACTACCCTCCCCAGACCCCACTTGCGGGATTTGACTGGGTTTGTTGTTGTTGTATCTCGTTTTCACACTGGTTGCTTGTGTTGACTCCTTTCCGCACCTCTTGCAGGGTTTTGGATCCTTGTTTCTTCTACTTGCTTCAGGCGTATATGTTTGATTCATCCATATGGTTAGAGATGAAGTTTTGTACTACTGTTTCTATATGAATGGTTTTGAGTATTGCAGTTGGTTTTATATTATTTATGATGGAAGATAGCATTTTTAGAACTGATCCTTGTCACCTGGTGTAGTCTTAGAGTTTGTAACTGAATGGCAAATTGGAGAACTTGTTGAAAAATTGACTGAGGTAAGCGTGATGCATTTTGAAACTTTCTATTGCTGGAGTTCAGTGCATATAAAGTTAGTATTAAAGAACTTGTTGAAGTGTATGGATTGAACAACTTATCATGGTACACATGAGAATGTTGGATATAATGAGAGAGACGGTACATAGACAAACCATGATATTATATCTCATTCTCATGTGTTCATGTGCTTATAGAATTGTCTATAAACTCAACAACACGAACAAGAAAATACTCTCTATGATGATTTATATGAGTGTTATCGTCAATTACTTTGTAGAAGAGTAATTCGAGGTAATTTCGACGAGCAATGAATCCATGGATATAAAGGATTGGAGTTAGAGAAGATAAGTAGACATAAATGATCACAAAAATGTGTGATATGCATGGATGTGTATATATAGATACGCACACAATATAGTTAAGTTACACACATATACCAAACAAAAAAAAATTTATAGTTAATTCTATATGCATTGAACTCCAAGCGATAAACATAGTTATAATTTTTTTTTTTGGTAATTAAATTTCTTTATTTACCAAGTAAATATATACAAACAGATCAAAACAACCTATAGCACAGTTTGGACAGATGGCCCCAAACTTGCATCTTCATCTCCTCTAATACTTCTATCCCTATCACTTTGCTATATTATATACAGATTTAAGGGTAGAAATTCAACTCAGTCATTTTCTGACGTAATCTAACACATGAGGTGCTACGACAATGCACCTCCTGGATGATGTGCCTAACTATATTCATCATTGGTTTGCTCTTTCCTTGGAACATTCGCATATTCCTCTCTATCCATATAGCGTAGATAGTAGCGACAAGTGTCATCCTGTAAATTTGTGCCTCAGCAGATTTCCCTTTCCCCTATTTCTTTGCCCATTCCTTTTCTATTTGCCATGCCATCGGTTGCCTCACCAAGCCTTGCCACTGCAGAATCTTCTTCCATATAGTAGTTGATACTGTGCATTCAAAAAATAGATGTTCAATGGTCTCCGGCATTGCTTTACAAAGCATACACCTTAATGGCGATGTTTAAAGCAGTTGCTATCTCATGGCGATGTTTTTAAACAAACAGAAAAAAAGACGAACATATATTTGATCAATCTAACTAAAGAAACCAATAGATATACAAACTTTAAGGGTGTGTTTGGTATATGTTTTACATGGAAAATATTTTCCTAGAAAATGTTTTCATGGAAAATGAGTTGCTTTATCCCTTATTTTCCCTTCTTCTAAAAATTCGCACAAAATTAAATGAACTAATGTGTTGTTTTACTTTCTTCCACAAAATATTGTTGAAATTTGTGCTCCACAATTAAAAAGAAAATACACTTTTTTGGTTGAAAAAGAAAGTACTCTTTCTGTAGAATGAAAATAGAGTACTCATTTTATTAAAATAAAAGAAAATATTTTTTCTACATCATGAAAAGAAAATATTCATTTTGTTGAAACGAAAAAAAAATACTTTTTCTATGTCATGAAAAGAAAATATTTTTCTTGTTGAAATAAAAGAAAGTACTTTTTACTACGTCATGAAAAGAAAGTACTTTTTTTGTTAAAATAAAAAAATTATTTTTTTATATTATGAAAAGAAAATACTCATTTGTTGAAATGAAAAAAAAAATTCTATCTATAACATAAAAAGAAAGTACTATTTATAATAAATTTAGGGTGGGATGGGGGTGGGATGGGGTAGGGTAGGGTGGGTAGGTGGGGAGTGGGTTGGTGGGGATGGGGAAGGTTGAAAAAGAGTTTTGGAAAATGTTTTCCCTTCTCTTGATAGAGAAAACATTTTCCTCCAATGAGTTAATGAGAAAAATATTTTCCAAAACAGTTAAGCCAACAAAACATGAAAAAATTGGAAAATATTTTCTTTTCATGCCAAACACACCCTAAGTGATTGAAGTTTAGTAGTATTTTTATACTTGGCAAATATTCGTGATTTTCTAAGTACCTTTTCCAATTACTGCAGCTAGCTAAACTGCTCACGAACATCATAAGAGCAAGTACTAGTACAATACATTTTTTAATCTTTACTAAGTTGCTAGTGCGGGACGAAGTCTTGCAGCAATCGTAAAGTTATTTTCGTGTGATCTATAAAATATGGGTTCGAGCCATGGAATCAGCCAATAATGCTTATGTCAAATTAGGTTGTCTACATCATACCGCTTGAAGTATGGCCCTTTTCCATACCTTAAGTAAACGCGGGATGCTTTGGTGTCCTTTACTAAGTTGCTAGCGCAAATGAAAAGAAATAAAAAGATGTTGACTTATCATATATCATGAAAATTGAAACTTAGCTAGCGTTTGGACATAGCTTTGATTTAAACTTGAAAAAGGAGTTTTTGAAGTTGTGTTTGAACATACATTTTATTTGAAGAAAAGTTAAAGTTTTGTGAGTGGAAGAAAAATTTCACCCAAAAAACTAGTAGTTTTTGGGCACTTTAAATTTTTTTCCCCAAAACATGATCATATTTAACAAACAAACAATGTTTTCAAAAAAAATTGAAAAAATGAAGCCAAAATCTATTACTAAACAGGAGTTTAGTTATAAAATCTCAAGTCATGATTATGTTAGATGAAGAGGAATGTACAAAGGATTTTGAAAGCAAGAATCACCAAATTATAGGAAAGGAAAGTATCACAAACAAATTGAAAGCAAATATAAAATAAAAACTTTCTTTAATTCATTCATCAAAACATACATGATATGTTTCTATTTCCTTTCCAGTTACCTCTAAAACAATTCCACTTTCTCTCTCAAAAACCCCTCAACAAAGACTATAACAAACATCTCATTCCAAATTTAAATATGCAAAAAAAAAAAGGCAGCCCGATGCACTATAAGCTTCCGCTCTGCACGGGGTCCGGGAAAGAACCGGACCACAACAAATAAAAACAACAATCTTTTTCAGACATCAACACATTGAAAGTGCTTAAGTAGCCTATTGGCTTCTCTAATTCCAGTAAGATAAGCACCATGAGTTGTTGAATAATAGCATCTATGTGTTGCTTCTCCTGCAAATAAAATCTGAAGTGGAGGGAAATTCTTTGAATTTTCACCACAATTTTCCACTTTAGGCAATGGCTCAGCCATAGAATCCAAATCATCTCCACTTGATCCAACAGCAATATGAGTATATGATCCCAAAAACAACGGATCAGTACCCCATTTACACTTCAAAACCTTAGAAAACTTAACACAACTTTCTGCTGTTGCAGAATCTGAGTTCTTGAAATACTTTGAGTTTGCTAGAAACTGTGACATTGTTGTCGAAACCCCGTCTATGATCTCCTCATCACCTAGAGTTTCCATCTCAAGAGCTTCTTTACCTGCAAACCATGATACTATAGTACTTGACTTAGGATAAATTGGATGTATAAGAGCTGTCCTCCTAATCCATAAGGGAATTTTTGAGCGAAATAATTTCGTGTCCGATTGATGAAAAACCATTTGCAAGTATGGAAAATTCATCCCATCATAGCCACATTCTTCATTACTTGAGCTAAGTTGCAAGAATAACTTGTCAACAACACCAAAACCAAGTCTTGAAATTGCTTCAGTCTTGAAACTAGGAAGTTGAGGGCTAAAAAAACCAGAATCGTCGTGAATTCCTTGTTTTAGGACCCCTAATGAGACTGTTACAATAACATGATCAGCATGCATTACTGATCCATCACTAAAATGCAGCTTCACTGGCTTAGTACCATCACCATTTTCAAATTTTGAGGCACAGTCATCGTTTCGCCATTCAATTTTCGTGACTTTTCGGCCTAATTGAATCAAACCAGGTGGTAAAACAGATGCCAAAGATTCAATCATAGTTGAGTACCCTTTAGCTATAGTTAGTTCATCTCCAGGAAAATTATAATACTGACTTTCTCCATTAAAATCTAAAGTACCCAAATCACCAGCTGATGAATAATGCCTATGTATATTCTCAAACATAGCAAAAATTTCTTCTTCAAGTGATTTTCTACTCCATTTATCAAACACTTCAACATTTTCTTGATCTTTCTTTAAATTCCAATAAAATTCAAGACCTTTCCTAAGAAAAGAACCAATACTTAGATTTTTAATACTACCATTTTCAAGATTAAAACTTTCAAGAATTTCTTTACATGCCTCATCTTGAAAATTTCCTTCACCTGAAGAAAAAGCTAACATTTTGTTGAAAAATACTGATATGGATTTAACAAGGGAAGAATTTACCTCATAGCCATTTTCTGTTATAGTCACTTTTTTGTCCATTAATTTACCTTCTTTACATTCCCAAGGCTTGTTTGATTCCAATGAATTAATTTCTTGAGCAATTTTGTAAATTGGATTACCTTCAATTCCATGTATCCATGTAGCTCCCATTTCAATTTGATCACCATTAAATTCTGAGGTAAAAATTCTTCCACCAATTCTATTTCCACCTTCAACAACACAAAGCTCAAATAATTCATTTGAGTTTTTTGTTGTATAGAGTTTATTAGCTGCTGTTAGGCCAGAAATTCCAGCTCCAATTATCACAATTTTTGGCTTTTGTGTCACCATTTTAGAGGGAAAAAGATTGAATAATTTGTGATATTTTTTGTTGATAAATGAGTTGGTTTTTTTGTATGAAGTAATTGAACAAGAAACAAAGCTATATATAGGAGTGTATCATGGTATCTATTACATTGGTTTATTCTTTGTTGTATTCAAATTTAAAAGGTCTAGATTTAGAATAATGTAACAAATATTATAATGTAACCATAATTAACAAAAAGAATCATAAGTTTTTGGAAAATAAATCTTTAACTTGGGTAAGTAATTGATTGACATTCCTCCAAAATAGATTTATACCATATTTAAATTTCTAAATTTTAGTAATAATTTAATTCTCCAACTTTTGTTTAACAAACATTATATTGTAACCATAATAATTAACAAAAAGAATCATAAGTTTTTGGAAAAGAAATCTTTAACTTTTGTAAGAAATTGATTGACATTCCTAAAAAAATAGATTAATACCATGTTTAAATTTCTAAATTTTAGTAATAATTTAGTTCTCCAACTTTTGTAAGAAAATCATTGACATTCCTCTATAATAATCAACACAAAGAATCACAAGTTTTAGGATAAGAAGTATTTAAGTTGGGTAAGAAATTGATTGACATTCCTCCAAAATAGAGTAAAATCATGTTTAGATTTGTAAGTTTTAGTAATAATTTAATTCTCCAAGTTTAGTAAGAACAATAAATAAAATTCCTCCAACCTAAATTATAACCTACTTTATATTTCAAATTTCAATAATAATTTAGGTGTCCAAATTTAGCAAGAGAATAATTGAAATACCTCCAAGATAAATTAAAATCTTGTTTAAATTTATAATTTTAGTAATAAATTATTTAAATGCTCTACTTAGGTAAAGAAAATTATTTGACATTCTTCCAAAATATTAAAACCTTGATTAAATTTCTAAATTTTAGTAATAATTTAAGTCTCCAGCTTTAGTAAAAAACTGATTGACATTCCTCCAAAATAAATAAAAATGATTGAAATTCTAAAGTTTAAATTTTAAATTTTAATCTTCAGCTCTGGTAAGAAATGATCAACATACTTCCAAAATTTTATTTTTAAGGCTTTTTAAATTTGATTTGGCTTAGTAGGGTTAAAATATGAAAGGACAAACAAACCAATAAAACAAGCAAATTGAAACTATCTATGTTGTTCAACAAATTAAACTGACAAGTAATAAAGACAAAAGAAATCCAAAAAAGAGAGAAATCTTACAATAATTTATGTGTCTTTTTCAGAACAAAACGTCTTTACCGAGTAAAGACCTTATATTAATTGGTTCAAATAAAAAAATAAAATTGAATGGCCCTTCTGAAAACCATGTATGTATTGATGCTAACAATTTTGGTGATGCTACAAGCAAAGTTACTTGCGAAATAACTTTGTCCTAAACAAGAGGTCTCGGGTTTGAGCTTTGGGTATGGATTCATATTACTCAGAATTTTGCTATAGCATCCGCACGAAAATCAGCGTAATAAACACATTTACAGACTGTTTGGATTTGTATCTAACATATTTTGTGGATTCATATTACTTGAATATTTTGCTATAATATGTGTGCCAAAATCTGCGTAAACACATTAGACTGGACATCTAGAGCATAGACAATGTAAGATGGGGGTCTAATATCGGTGAAATAAGAATTGGGTGGTTTTGGCTCTGATACCAAGTTGAAAATAGATCTTGAGCCTAATTCAACCCCAAAAGTTAGCTCATGAGATGAGTATTGCCGAAAACGTATGAGGAAACCAAACACCTCACCCATAGCCGATGTGAGACACCAACAATTCCCTTCAGATTTTGATGCCTAAATTCAAAAAAATGCAGCAACTTATAATGGCAACAAGAACAAATGAAGTCCATTTGCTCTTGCCTAAGATTTGACTTTGACCAAATTTAGACACTTGATTTTGATAAGATTTGTAGTTACTACTGAGAGTGTTATATCATAACTTTTGGAGGATCTGACACACATACGGTGACATTTTCAGAGAGTCCGAATAACATACGGTAGAACTGATTTACTATATAGTTGATAATAACTGTGTTAGCTTAGCTGATGCATGATGGCAACAGAATGGCTAATATTTGTGGTTTGTTGAGAAAAATAGTAACTATTAATCGAATCACATAAAAATGAAAAAGAATGATGCAAGGCTCTATAGAAATTACAATATAGTAGTAGTACTGTTACAAAGAAAAGCCAAAAGAGAGATTTTCCTACTAGAAAAAAAATTAGTTGAGGCACGGGATGATAGGGCGGGCAGCCAACTTTCGGTACTTTCTGCCAACTCGATTTCAATACTAAGTAAGCTCCTCACCGCATAAGTAAGAAAGTTCAGCTACAGAGGGTAAAGAGAGAGGTAGACGAGAGTGAAAAATTGGCTTCCTTTATAATGAAACTTGTATTATTTCACAACCTTGTGATCAACAAATAGTAGTTGTACATATACATGAGCTTTATTTGTACTCTAAATACAAAATCATACTGGCCATTGGTATTTGGAAGCTGTACAATTTCTTCAATCACATAATCCAATCAGCAGCGTTCTATAGAACTTCCTAAACCAATGCTTAAACAGAAGCATTGGTTTATGAAAATAACAGGGAATTTTCTGAAAACTATATCCCTGTAATCTGTACTTCAAAATGATTTATTCAGCTGCAAATAGCCTCCACTGTTAGCTTCTTTTATATATTCGGACAACGCTGCCCGTCCTAAGGAATTCATGCACCATATTTACTGAACAAGCTTACTGCCATATTAGAAAATAACAGGAAAGTATAAGCAAAACATGGTAACAGTTTATATGAAAGTAAATGCTAACTGCCAATAAAGGGCTAGGCCGGTATACGAAGTATCTCGCGTTCATGCAGGATCCGGGAAGTGTCGCACCCCAAGGGGTGCGATATATACAGTCTACCTTGATGCAAGCATCAGTGGCTGGTTCCACGGCTCGAACCCATGACTTATAGGTCACAGAGGCAACATTACCGTTGCTCCAAGGTTCCCCTTCCCTAACTGCTAATGTAATGCAAAAAAGGAATTCGCATACCTTTTAAAGCTATTTATCTTGATCTTTTGACCAAAGAAATTCCTGTTGGATCACCACCCCATTCTTCAAATACTACCAATAGGTTTCCACTAGGTTTTAGCCATGATCTTGGAACATGGTACCTGAAATTAACAGTTCCACAAAGTTACTTTAAAACAAACTGGAGTTAAATAGTACCATATTTAGCTCTAATCTTGTAGGAATTATGGGTATCTCTTACCATCTTTGAGAAGGTTGTCCACAATTAGTTTGACATTTCTTCTCATTGAATGTTCCAGCATAATTGCATTTTCCACAGTCACCTTGTGCTATATATCCAGGCCAGTGGCGACCTACGCCTTCGCCATTTATCCATATCTCACCTTTTCCCATACTTGCCATGTCCAAAGCTAGAGGGTCATTTCCTCCGGGCGCGTTAAATGTAGCCTGGAAAAAGTGTAATCGTACATTACGTGGTTCGCGCTACAATATGTTATTCAAGATCATAAAATTGATAAAAACATGTCAATATGTAGATAGGAGCTTTACCTTGTACCAAGTCAATGGCTGCTTTTGAGCCACTAGTGAACCTTTAATCCATTCAACAGAAGAACTCCCGCTTAATGTATGAAGCCTTAATGATTCACCTTTTAGACCAACCTGCAAATAAGCAAATTATAGATTAGTCAGATATCAACACTCTATATATCGTTCGTTACTCTCACATCTGAGTAGCTTCATAATAGCTTCATTCGTCTCCTCAACAAAAGGACAGCCCAGTGCACGAAGCATTCGGTGTTCCCTGAGAAGAGCCGCACCCTAAGAGGATATGATATAGACAGCCTACCCTGACACAAACATCAATGGCTGATTCCACGGCTTGAACCCTGACAACTTATAGGTCACGGGTTCCTCTCCTCAAAAAATTATATGAAAATCAAGCTTTAGGGAGAGAACAGAAGCAACTAGTAAACAAACCTTGTAAGACCATCTCTGTTTTGTTAAGTCTCTTTTCCCCTCATTGAGACCACTCAATGTAATTGGACCTAGAACTCCTGCATTCCACGTATCAAAATGCACGCCAACGTTCTGAAATGGCGATTTAAAACCATAGGTTAGATAAAATTTTACAATAATGGTTCAAGTTACCATTGCTAATTGAAGGGCCAGAGAAACAGGAAGTACAAAACTAACCGGGAGACCAACAGAAACACTGAGCAGAGAAATCTTGTTAATACCAGCTCTTAGTTTCACATTGCCACTATACGTAAGTTTTGGATTGTCCAATGTCCCATAAACAGTCCCTACCACAAGTCAAGAACTTATAGAGATCAAAAAGGAGATAAGAACAGACTTAAAAATATGCAGTTTGTTAGGAACAATCACTTTGCTATATTACCAAATAGAGTGCAGTTTTCAATACCTGATAGTTTGCCATTGATGAAGACATGCAGGACATGACCGGCCGACATAACAGTGAGATAAGGGTCCTTTCCATTCTTTAGAAATCCTTCACCAGATGCTATATTTACACTGGAGAAAGTAAACACAACATTGTCATTTATCAGGATATACTAGTGGCAGAACTAGGTAGTGTCAAGGGGGTTCAAACCGCTCCCCCTTCGTCGGAAAATTATACTGTGCAAAAAAGGTCAGCTGGATGCACAAGACATCTCGCGTTCACACAGGGTCTGGGAAGGACCGCATCCCTAGGGATATGATGTAGACAGTCTACTCTAATGCAAAAATTAGTGGCTGCTTCCACGAAAAAATACATTGTGCATTTGATATGAAAAAAAAAATCAAGTATAATATAAAGGAGTTCAAAATTGCTTTAGGTCATAAGTTCAAATTCCAACTATGGCATCCTAGATTTTTTTTTGAATCCCCTCGTATAAATTTCTGGTTCCGCTGTTGAGGATATAGGATCTGTCAAGTAAAGATGGAACAAGATAAAATCATTTATAAAAGTAAGAAAATGGAAGTTACTCACTCTGTCATGTACCACAGATAGTCTGAAGAATCTCTGGTGACATTTTTCTGTTCCCATAACCCGTTTGCTGAAAGCGTATCGCTATCATCAGCAGTCGGAGTTTCTTCATTGTATGACTGCCAAGACAATCCACTGCCCGTCGAAGTCATCTTTATGCTCGAGCTTCGGGAGCTAACCTGCAGCATTACATAGAGAACATTACAACTTCTAACTCTAAATGTTCATATGTATATTCGACAAAAGTATTATGATTG
This sequence comes from Nicotiana tabacum, assembly GCF_000715075.1. Taxonomy (NCBI): domain Eukaryota; kingdom Viridiplantae; phylum Streptophyta; class Magnoliopsida; order Solanales; family Solanaceae; genus Nicotiana; species Nicotiana tabacum. The sequence goes on from NC_134087.1 coordinate 200,597,159, forward strand.
ATTTCTTTATTTGAAGCCGCCTTTATTACCTTTGCAGTGTTGTAAACAGCAGTTTTGCAGTCAGGAAGAATACTGATGGACCAAGGAGGCAGATCATATGGCTTATTTTGAAAGGTGACTTTAACTGAATATTTTGAGTCGTAGTTGGATAGAAATGCAGCACAATTTCCAGATTTTGATCTATAGACATGAGCCTGTATTGGCCACAAAAATGTAAAACAATGTTAGAAGACAAATCAAGACGATTATTCGACCATAAACATACAATTTTCTATATCAGACTAACCTCTTGATTATTGCCAATCTTAGTCACTGTGGGATATGATGAAACTAAAGCTGGTTCACATAGCTTAATAGCTTTATGCAAGTCTCTCAAATGTCCATATTTTGGTTCATTCAGCAGCCCTATAACATCACAAAGAGAATCGTCAAGACAAGCACGAAAAATATGCAGAATTTTTTTCCATTATATTCATTTTTGTTGTGCAGATGTGAGAAGATATCGGGTTTTATATCGTACCATATTCATCTAGAGGAGCATCATAATCATAGCTAGTTGCAATGAAAAGCCCTGAAGATGTTCGGCCAAAATTTGTTCCTCCATGATACTGAAGCAACCACAGTATAAAATACAAGAACATATCAGTAAAGACAAATAGCTACGTTTATATTCTAAAAAAAGAAAGGGCAGCCCGGTGCACTAAGCTCTCGCTATGCATGGGTCTGGGAAAGGACCGTACTAGAAGGGTCTATTGTACGCAGCCTTACCCTGTATTTCTGCAAGAGGTTGTTTCCGCGACTCGAACCCGTAACCTCTTGGTCACATGACAACAACTTTACCAGTTACGTCAAGGTTCCCCTTCTATGTTTATATTCTAAGTAACAGCAAAAACTGTAACACGAAATGAAAGGTCAAGCTTACCATATAGTAATTGAAGAATGAACCATTGTTCTGAACAAACCTTGCAACTGAAAATGCAATGTCTTCAACTGGCCTTTGAGGAACTGGACCACCAAATTTTGTATACCTAAACATAGTAGAGTAGTTGAATTAAGCAACTAAAATAGGTGGTTCAGTAACATAAGTTGGTATAGTCATATATTTGACATTCTTGGAATTTACCAGCCAGTCCAGACTTCTGTCCACATTTTTGGTTTGTAAGGCTTATTAGGACGAAAACCTTCGCAGTAGAATCCATTGCAGGTATCAATCTGTAGCAGAATTACAAAAAATTATGAGTTCTAGAGAGAGAGATCCAAAAAAAATCTTGAAACAAGTTGGCAACAGTGATTTGTTTCAAGAATTGACAAGTTCCTCCTAAGTCACTAAAACCCAGTCCTCCAACAATCTTTGTTGCTCGAATCCTCCAAAACTACAGCTGCATCCGTGTCTGATCCTTAAAATACGTGTTACTTTGAAGGATCAGACACACACTCGACCGCATTTTTGAAGGATCCGAGTAACATAGCTACAAACTATAGATAGATGATGCCACCATATTTATCACTGATATAGAAAAGATGTGAGCAACCAAAGGCGGAGCTAGCCTTCTGACACCGGATTCAACTGAACCCATAACTTTCGGCGCAGAGCATAAGTTAATGAGTAAAAATTTACTAAAATTCCGATAAATAGTAGATATGAATCCATAATATTTAAAACAAAATAATGGGTTCAATACTAAGAACTTAAAGATTGAACCCATAGAACTTAAATCCTGGATTCGCTTCTGCGAGTAACATAGCTAATAACTGTAGCTACATGTTGCCACCATATTTATCACTGATATAGAAAAGATTAGAAATTTTGAACTCAATTACAAGATAACTTTGTCTACTAAAACTATATTATGGGACCCGTTATCATTAAATTGGGGGCAGGCAAACAGAGATAGGTAAATCTAAACATACAACGAAGATTAGCATGGTCACTATGAAAGGATGGCACAAACAAAAAGCACAACCCGATGCACTAAACTCCCGCTATGCACGCAGGGGCGGATGCAGGATTTAAGCTCAATGAGTTCAATCCTGACGATTTTTGCCATGGACCCATTGTATTTTTAAAATTATGGGTTCGAACCTACTATTTATTACTACAATTTTAGTGATTTTTTACACATAAGTTTATGCTTTGCGTCGGAAGTACTGGGTTCAGTTGAACCCGGTGTTACAAACCTACATCTGCCTCTTATGCGCGTGGTCCGGGGAAGGGCCGGACCACAAGGGTCTATTGTACGTAGCCTTACCCTGCATTTATGCAAGAAGCTATTTTCACGGCTCGAACCCGTGACCTCCTAATCACATGGAGACAACTTTACTAGTTACGCCAAGGCTCCCCTTCGTAAGGATGACACGAACAAATCGAGAAATAATCCCAAAAACAAGAATATTATGCAATTATTTGAAATTAGGAGGAAATTGGGAAATGCTTACCACAGGATCAGGGGCATCCTCTTGTTTACACATGATCCAAGGAACTCCAGTTTTAAGACCTACAGCCATTTGAGCTGTCCATTTTGTATAAGCTTTACCAGGAGCACCAATTTCCCATTCTACTGGTCCATACTCATTTTCTATCTGCAGCATTAATTATCAAATTATAATTTTTTTCCACTAATCAAGAATTAGGAGATAAAGTAAAATTAGGGGAAAATAATTCCAAAATCATGTAAAGACAGGGCATGAGCATAATTCAAACCTGGGCAATTATTATTGGTCCTCCTTGAGGTTCAAATAATTTTTCTGACTTCATCATGTTGACTATTTTCTGTACAAATCCTTGCATAGCCACCTTCATCATAGTCAACCAGTCAATATGACAGTTCAGACTTGATAGGGAACTTCTATTATTATTATTATTATTATTATTATTATTATTATTATTATTATTATTCCCATGGAGTGCAATCTTTTTTCGGACCCTGCGAGAATGCGGGATGTTTTGTAGACTAGGATGCCCTTTTTATTATTATAACTCCTACTACTATACCTGTGGAGTGCGATCCTTTTCCAGACCCTGCGAGAATGCGGGATGTTTTGTATACCAGGCTGCCCTTTTTATTATTATAGTAACTCCTCCTCCTCCTCCTACTACTGCTATATATATATACACTCCATCCGTTTCAATATACGTGAATCTATTTGACTGGACACGGAGTTTAAGAAAAGAGAGAAGACTTTTGAACTTGTGGTATAAAATGAGCCACATATATTTTGTGTAGCTATAAGTACTTGTATAAAGGTAAATTATTTCCAAATAAGGAAAATGGTCATTCTTTTTTGTACGGACTAAAAATGAAATAGGTTCATATAAATTAAAGAGAATGGAGTATTTTTTTTTTGAGCTAAATAAAAGGAATGAGGATTCATATCTCTGACCCGAACTTATTTGGGACTGAAGCGTAATTGTTGTTATTATTATTGTGTTCAGCCCATAAAAAAGAAGTAAGCTCAAATGTGCAAAGGGTGAGACATAATATAATTAAGTAAAAATATACTTTTTCTAACAACTTAAGGAAAAATAAAAATCAAACCTTGAAAGGCTGATTGTCTGTTCTAAATTCCATACCAGGAATATATTTTAGCCAAATAGGAAATCCCCTGCAACCAAATAAAAAAACAAAACAGAGTATAAAACAGGGGCAAAAAACTAAAGCCAAAATCCTTTATATATAACTTCTTCTTTTTTTCTCTTTTTTTTTGTGTAAATTACCCAAAGTTCCATTCTGCACAAACGTAAGGGCCAATACGTAGATTAACATAAAGTCCTGCTTTTTGTACCAACTTGACGAACTTAACAAGATCATATCTCCCCTCAAAATTATACTGAAAATTCAAAAGATGAAATAAAAATGATCAGATTAATTATTTTTTTTTACTTTAAAAAAAATAGTAAAGTAAAGTAGAGTTAAAGGAATTACTTTTCCAGGAGAAGGTTCATGCCCATTCCAAAAAACATAAGTTTCAATAACATCTAAACCTCCATCTTTTGCCTTTTGTATAAGATCAGGCCACATCTGAAATTACCAATAACAAAACAAATTGACAATATTTTCAGAATTTTTTTTAAAAAAAAAATTATAGAGCCAAAAAGCATAAGGGAACAAAAATTACAAATAGCAAGACAGACCATTTTTCAGAAGCCATAAAAATGTGTAAATACAAGATTTTTAGAACCAAAAAAAAATTTAAAGTAAACAAAAAATTTGCCAAATTACAAAACATGGCCATTTATGCAAAAAACCATGAAAACAATGAAATGATGCTGCATAATTACCTCAGGAGTGCTTCTTGGGTAATGAATAGAACCAGAAATAAGAATTTTTCTTCTCCCATTTATAATTATAGCTCTGTCATCATAAGAAACAGTGGCTTTTACTGAAGAAAAAACCAATGAACATAATACTAAGAACAGAAACAATAATACATTTGTTCTTAGCATTTTTTCACATTCAACAAAAAGAGGAGAAAGAAACAGAAGAAGGCAAAAGGAACGTTAAAACCAACAAAAAGAATGACACTTTTGTCTTGTCTTTCTTCTTCTTTCTTATTTTCTATTGATTTTCTATTGATTCCTTTGAGAACCAAATATGTAAAGATATTTATACAAATATTTTAACTCACTGTGTGTGTGTGTGTGTGTGTGTTTTAACTCTATGCACGTAGGTTTTTGAAGGTGTTTTGGTTACGAGGGAAGTTAAGGAAGAGATGTTGCAACTGCTTTATAAAAGAAGTAGGAGAAATGGACAACTGCTTAGGTGGGGCACACATTTTGACTCACAACTTAGATTATCCGATTAATGGTTTATCTTAATGCTTTAAATTTTGATAAATTTTAAAATACAATAATTTTATTTATTTTTTCACAAGAATGGTGTCCTGATTAACTTGCGCATAATTTAATTATTTCATAGGATACCTTATATTGCTTTTTTTCTTTTGAAAAATTCCTGCCACTACCTTTCGGGTGCACACTGGGTAACCTGCTCAATATACAATAGTTCACAAATTACACATGAGATGTAAACCGTACTACGCAAGCACGGTGCAACGAGATTTGGCTGAGGTGGCTGCTGGTGAAAAGAATCGATATTTCCCTAGAATAAATATTACTAAATAACTTTGTGCACTAAGATTAACACATGAAAAAAAGAACATCTATCACTTTTATTTATTTACGTGGAATAACTTTGTTTTTGAAAGGAAAATACTTCAATTATGAAAAGGGATGCACTTTGTTTCTTCTTTTGGTTGAGCATCCTTTAATTTGGTTCTTTTTGTAATACATCCTTTTTTTCTTCTCATAAAGAAATGAAAAGCATAGTTTCTTATAAAGGAAAGAAAGTAAGAAAATGATTGAAGTAGTTGTGGTTTCTTTACGAAAGGAAAATAATAATGGGGTAATATTGTGTAAATATAAATTATTGCTTGAAAAGCTTAACTAATTGCAAAGTTTTTGCGCTAAAGTTGAGATACTGTTGTAGCAACAAGAGGTATACTTAATCAAATTTATCCTTTAATACTATATTGACTTGGTAAGAAGTACCTTAATGGCTTTAATTTCATTTACTCAATAACTGCCTTGCTAATCTCATGCCATAAACTGCTCTGGTTTTCTCTCTCAGCGCATGTTAGCTTAACGTGCGCCACCATGGGGAAGAGAGCTCGGAATCCATCGCAGAAGAAGATAATGGCGCGAGAAACCATAGAAATTCAACAAAGGAAGAAGGACGAGAAATGGAAACAAGTACAAGCCCAGGAAAGCAGCTTGAAAAGGAAGAAATCAATGAAACAGTAATATGCAGAGTCGAGCAAAAGGAAATTGAAGAACAAGTAAGCGAAATTTCACCAATGATAAGTTCATCAGGTACGAGGACTACAGAATTGGGTGAGGGTTCATCGAGGACACCACCAAAACTGTTAGAATCAGGAGCGGAGAGCGGGAAATTGTCATAGGCAGATGAAGCAGAGACCTCACCTGAACTGAATGCTAGGGGATCTATATGGGATAATTTTGATATAACAAAGGTAACTAATGCTGGATTTAAACTTGAATTTGTAGAACCTGCATTACATGATGAGGTACTTGTTTGTGAAATTGAGGCAGAGGACATTAGCTCTGAAATTGAGTACTGAAAAACTGCAGTTGTGTGTTATATTTTGGGAGCTCACCCACCGTTCACAGTACTTAATGCATATGTACGAAGAATTTAGGGAAAACATGGCATAAACAAGGTCTCTATGCTAAAAATGGGATAGTGATAGTGCGATTTGATTCTATCATAGGGAGGAATGAAGTACTACAAGGTGGCATATACCACTTTGATAACAAGTCGTTCATTGTGAAAGCTTGGCATGTGGATATGGAATTCACAAAATAAGAATTGTATACTGTTCATATATGGGTTAAACTACCTGGATTGGACTTCAAGTACTGGAGCCCTAAAGGATTGAGCAAGATTAGAAGTTTAATTGGTCGACCACTGATGGTAGATAGTCACACAGAGAAGAAGATGGGGCTAAGTTTTGCACGACTTTTAGTTGAAGTTCAGATGGATACCAAACTACCAGATAAAGTGTTTTTTAAGAATGAGCGAGGGTTACTAATGGAGCAGAAAGTACAATATGATTGGAAGCCAACTTTGTGCAAAGCATGCAGAAAGTATGGTCATGATGAACATGTTTGTAAAACAAAAAATCAAGTTGCAGATGCTAAACCAACAGAGGAGGGTAGTGGCGAAAAGGAGGAAAGAGCAACAGAACAAATGAACAAACCAACAGCTAATAAGGATGGAAAAGGAACTAGCAAAATACAAAGTAACAAGATGGAGAATGGAAAGCAAAAAATGCAGGATAAGCAGGAAAATGCAGGGTGGATAACACCTAGCAATGTTACAAGAACTACAAATAGACAAATACAACAAGGAAGGGAAGCTGTAGATAGAAGTTATCACAACAATTTTCAGGTACTTGATGTGAGCACGTGATTTTTTCTTCACGAAAACTACTCCAAAAGAAATCAAAAAATAAAACAAATGTCATTTGGGTACAAGTTTAAGAATTTCGCGTGACATTTTTCATAATTATTTTGTCTGTGAGTGTTTATTTCGTTTAATTAATTAAAAAATACAAAAATACATGTTGCATGCATATTTAGGATTTAATTGTACATTTTGGAATTAATTAAACCATAGTTTGGTTTTAAAAGAAAGAAAATCACCAAAATATGTATTTGTTCTATTTTTATCAATTAGTGTACAATTGTATGATTTTTGTTTCTCATTGGTGTTAAATTTTGTGTGTTAATTGTAGTTAAGTGTTAATTAATATTTTTGTAGGTTAATTTTGGTTTTACAATTTATTGTAGAATTTTTTGCTAATTAGAAATTAAAAGAAAAGAAAACAAAAACAAGTGGAAATACCTACAAAATCGGAACTGGGCCGTCCAAAACAACCCAAAACCAGGCCCAATTCAACACCCCTCACCCGGTCCAATTTGGTCTGTCTCCAAGACCACCCAAACGACGTCGTTTTGATGTGCAAAATCTGAACCATTGATCTCCCAAGATCAAACGGTCCAGCCTGCCCTCAGACTAACCGAAACGACGCCGTATCAGGCCAATTGATCCACGCCGTTCATTTCATTTGATCCAACGGCTACAAATCGCCCCCATGCCCCGACCCATTCCCATCCAAAGACCAATCCGGTCTCGAGGTGAGCAAGACGACGTCGTTTCCATTAATGAACGGATCCAAGCCGTTGATCTCATCAGATCGAACAGCCCAGGATCATTTCCCCCATACTATATATTCCTAATCCATACCCCGCCCCCCAAACCAAACACCCCTATCTTCGTCTCTCTCAGAGACGAACTCCATAGCCCAAACCCTAGCCTCCCTCTCACACCTTCACCTGAAACTTGGCGGCAACGATGCCGCCGGCGACCAAATTAACACCCTAAAGCCATTAGACCACCCTCAACCCAAATCCCTTATCCGTTTTGCTCGAATCAGCCTGTAGTTTCTCGAATCTTCAATCGAAGATTCGAGCAAAATTTGAAACTACCCCAACCGGCCCCAAACTCATACCAGACATCTCCCTGACCTCCCTCGTCACCAAACCACCGTTGGTTTGGTTCGAATCAGACCAGAACTGTTCGAACCCCAAATCGAACCCCCAAGAACCCTAGAAAACCAAAGGTTAAAATCTGTCCAAATTAAAGGAGATTTGGGGTCTAATTGACCTTAGTCGAAGTGTTCTCAGTTGAGAACACTCGATTAAGGTCCGTTCGACCTCAAAGAGTTCGAGTCTGAGTTCGAATCAGGGTTGTCCAATTTCCGAGTTCTTGAGGTATTTTTCCTTTCCTGTTTGTTCCATTTTTGTATTTGTTTATATCTGTTTATTTGTTTAGTGTAGTTTTATTTATTTTTCAATTTTTTGTCGATTGATTCTGTCCTTCTTCAAGGACCTTTTATTTGGTCGAACTTTTTCTGGTCATGGTCGAGCATATAATAAACTATATAATCGATTCGAATGAGCTCCGTCGACTAGTTAAGTTTCATTATAAATCCCTATTTCTATCAATATGACTCGAATCACCTCTGTGCCTGTTCGATTCTGATTATTTGCTATTGATTGTATGTGTTGTAAGTCGTGTAGTCGATTTAATAAGTGTCGCCGATTAGTTTTACAGTCTTGAATGTTAGAATAACCCGATAATAATTTGATTCATACTGCTTAAATTTTGATTGAGTCATTGTTTGAATTTAGTTGTGAATTGGTTATAGCTGTAGTACTTTAGTGATCAGTTAGAAATAAGTTATTAGGGTTATAACTTAGAAATCCGATTAGGAGGTTTAGGACAGGGCAGTAGTTCATATTCCCAGGGGGTAATTTGGGCTTGAAACCTGAAAATGACTTAGTGTTCTGTCAGTAACTTAGTGTTCTGTCAGTAACATTAAGGTACCTCTAAACTAACTGTTTAAATATTGATGGGTGGGATCAAGTTAGAAATAACATGGGGGGATTGATTAAAATCCAGGTTGCACACACTTAACTAATTTTAATAACAGGCTGGACATTCAGTAATGGTTCTGCAGAGAATAACATGGGTCTTAGACTTAAAAAAAAAACTGAAAAGGAAGCACTCTGAAAAAGTTATAAAAAGATAGTGCCCGTAAATTGTTAAAATAAGAAGGAATGGGCAGAAGGTCTGGCCTGTTTAGTGGAGGGTTCCCAGGGCACGTAGTAGTCGGTTTTTTTTGGTATAAATAGGAGTCATTTGGGACAAATTGGGGGGGGGGGGGGGGTTGAATCTGAAAAAAGGTCAGAGTTATAGAGTAAGATTAGACTGGATTTTTGACACTAAGAATTCAGAATTAAAAAGCAAAAATTGGCTGGTCTTAAAATCAAAAAGAGTTCAGTTTTAGAGAGTGAAAACAGGGTGTCTTTGTCCTGAGATCAGTAGTTTGAGAGTGTTCTATTTTGAGTGTTAAAAAAAATCAGAACTATCCATTGCATCTTTTGCACTTCTGAATACATTCTGGTTCTGTTCTGATTGCTGGTTATTTTTGGGATTTCACTGAGGTTTTAAGTGGTTTCTTGAGTTGTTATTTCTGGTCTGCATTGGTTTGTGTTGGTACTGTTTCATTGAGTGTGCTGGAATCCTGTTGGTTTTCAAATCTGTCACTGGGTGATCTGTTTACTGGTTGTTGCTGGTTATTGTTGTTGTTATTGTTGTGTTACATACTACTCTGCTGATCTTCTTCTTCTTGTATTCCAATACCAGGTACACTACCCTAGACCACATTGATGTAAGCTCGTTGAAGCTTGAAATGAAATGTTCGAACACATTTATTGTTCAACTGAGGACTGCCTGCATTTTAATTGATAGTAGTTTAGATGTTTTCCTGTTATATAGATGGTAGTTATGTGTATAATCAAAACTGTTTCTTAAGGTGGGTTATCTGTTAAACATTGTATAACATTGAACTGTTAAATTGAACCCTTGGAATAGCATGAAGTGTAGTCAGTTCAATAGGTTTGTGAAATGAGATTGTTGAATCAGTTTGGAGGAACTCGATTGTCATCAGTAATAGGTGGATCTAGATTAATGTCAGGTTAAAAGGGTAATGAACTTGTAATAGGATTTCAATTCATGAGCTGATCTAGTAATATTCATCCTACTCGCTAGTAATTTTATCATTAATCATGCTAGTGTATTAGGATGTCTTCGTTTGAATAACAGTTTCTGAATTCGATAGTAAGCAAAACCTGAATTGTTGTTGGTAGATTAGTGTTGAAATCAGTTAAAAGTCAGGAAAAGAAAGGCTCATTTACATTAAATCGGTTCATTAAAACCCATAGTTCGTAATAGATAATGGGTATGATAAATTGGTTTAGGAATTTTGGAGTTCATGTCTGTCAATTAAAATGAAGGTATGCATTGTCGTTGAGGTGCGTCATCGTTAAGTTGTTGGTTCGAACAACAAAAGCTGGGACATTGCACGCTTGTAATTAATTAGGCCTTTTTCTCTATCTTTAGAGACAAAAGTAAATAGAGGACCATAGTCGCTTTAGGATATCCTTAAAATAAACGAGGCGTGCCTCGCCTAATAAGTTGCAAATTGCGGGGCCCTCAATAGGTGCTTATGATAAACACTTAGGTTTCGGGATATGGCGTCTTAGCAAATTTCGCGGCATTCTCAAAATAATAACGCATTAGCATCTTTAGGCGCGTATTTAATAATGTTACCTCCCTAAACTCGAGTGCACATTTATGTGACTCAAATCCAAATCTCAACAAAGTTGGAACGTATCAAAATTGCGGGTACATTTATGTGGCGCAGTTCGAGATGCATTCTCACGACGTTGCAATCTCTTTAAAAATAATAAATAATAGAAGTGGCTGATTAGCCCTTTTAAAAATAAGTGAGGCGTGCCTCGCCGAATAAATTACAAATTGCGGGGCCCTCAACGGATAGTTATTTCAAATGCTTAGATTTCGAGACAGGCCGCATAGCAAACTTTACAACTTTTCTCAAAATAACAATGCGTTAGTATCTTTAGGCGCGTATTTAATAATATTATCTTCCTAAACTCGGGTTCACATTTATGTGACCCAAATCCAAATCTCAACGAAGTTGGAATGTATCGAAAATTGCGGGTACATTTATGTGTCGCAATTCGAGATGCATTCTCACGACGTTGCAATTCTTTAAATAATAAATGATAAAAACGGTTCAAGGTTAAAATTGGTACATATGTTCAAAATGTATTAAAATCAGATAAATAAGCCAAATATGACAGTTGAGCGACCGTGTTAGAACCATGGAACTCGGGAATGCCTAACACCTTCTCTTGGGTTAACAGAATTCTTTATCCGGATTTCTGGTTCGCTGACTGTTAAATAGAGTCATTCTTTTCCTCGATTCAGGACTAAACCGGTGACTTGGGACACCATAAATCTCCCAAGTAGCGACTCTGAATTAAACAACAAATCCCGTTTCGATTGTCCTTTAATTGGAAAAACTCCCTTTGTGCCCCTACGGGCGCGGGCCAAAAGGAGGTGTGACAGCTCTGGCGACTCTGCTGGGGATCGAACCCAGAATCTCTTGTTCAGGGTTCAGAATTAGAGTTTGGAATAATTGTTATAATTGGCTTTGTTTGTTATCTGATCTTTACATGATTGGGCCTAATGTGCTAAATGTTGCTTTTACCGCTTTGATATTATCTGAATTGTATATAAACTGCTATGAAACCCTTATCTTCTCACCTTCGGGGATGTGCTCGCTGGTCGAGACTCCCTATTCTGTTCATACCTTGAAATAAGAAAGAGGCTCGGATAAGTTACTAAGCCGGATGGCCTTTTGGTTCCTGGTACGTAGCCCCCTCCTCGACTCGAGTTGTCCGCTAGGGTACACAGTCTAGAACAAATACCCAGGTTATAAACCTAGAATAACTCAGCTTCATGCCGAATCCCTAGTAGGAACGTTCGTTTGCATCATGTGTATTTGACTTTGGAGGCTCAACACAGGGGTTGGGTCTGTCTAGGACAGGTGTACCAAAAATGAAAAAGACCATCCTGATGCATCTTACTTGCTACTTGTGCATTTATTTGCTTCGGACTTGCATGCTGACCGACTTCTGAATATTTTGAGGAAAGAGAAATAGCAGTACGAGGGTTAAAGAGAGTTAATCGCCTGTTTTAAAAAAAAACAATGTCCAAATAGTGTCGAAACTCTGCCGAATTTTTGAGAAAATGAAAAAAAGAAAAAAGAAAAAAAAGGAAAGGACAAAAAAAAATAGTTTTATATGCCAATTAAAAGAGTCTGGTTTTCAAAAGAAGTTTGTTTTATCGGCCCGAACTACGCAGTTTGATTCCCACAGGGTATGAGATACGTAGGCAACCTCCATCGGGTCCAACTTTACTTTTTGCGAAATTAGCCAAAAGAACAAAAATTTTATTTGAAAATAATTAGGGCGATGCCATTCTTGCTAGAAATAGCCGAATGTCCCTAAAAGGACGTCGGAAGGCTATTTTTGCGAAAACAGCCGCCTGTGGTCATTTTTTAGGCTTTCACCGGTTAGCCGACACAACCTTAAAATCTTCGACCCCGAGGTGCTGGAAGGCCGTATTGGCAAAATCGAGTTTTATTTTAAATAAATAAATAAAAAGAGAAAAAGAGAGAAAAGTGTCCATGTTATCTTTGAGTCAATTGAATCGTGATTTTTGCTTAACCACCCTAATAAATGTGCAGAATGAGCTCAAGTCAAAATTTGCACGTAACAATTGTGAACAAGATCCCTTTGGAGTTGCACATGTGGTGGGATGACTTGGGCGAATCAGGGCGCGACACAGTCAATCTATACCTGGGAGGCCTCACTGGGTTGCTGAAGATTAATCCTAGGGGGGATATCATAAAGGCCTTGGTCGCATTCTGGGACCCGGCTCACAACGTATTTCACTTCTCGGATTTTGAACTTACCCTAACATTGGAAGAAATATCCGGATACATCGGAGGTCCCAAGGTTCCTCTGAGACACCAGTACCTGATTGCTCCAAGGGCCGTAGCTGTATAAAGGTTCCTAGACTCTTTGAAAATAAGCAGGGGGTCCACAATCCAGACTTGGCAGCAGGTTTTTGTACTTTGCGGTTTATATACAACAGATATGGCCACATAGGGGGGTTCAACAAGCCGGAAAACAAAATCTGTAGCAAAGGAAATCGCCTTAAGTGGGAAGAACATAGGTGTTTTGCATTCATGGTAGCCTTTTTGGGACTCCTGGTGTTTCCTAGAAAAGACGGGAACATTGACACATGAGTATGTGGAGTTGTCAGCACTTTACTTACTCAGGCCAACAGTACCCTCGCACCCATGATAGTAGCTGAAATCTTCCGCGCTCTCACAGCCTGTAAAGCCGGAAGAGACTTTTTTGAGGGGTGCAACACGTTACTGCAGATGTGGATGATCGAACACCTATGTCGTCGTCCTCAATTTATGAGTTATGGGTCGACGGAGAAAACATGCATAGAGGAATTTCCTACGAGGGTTGACGGAATCAGCTTACCAGAAGGGGTCACAAAGTGGACAGCGCGTCTCCGTTCTGTCATTGCGAGTCAAATAGAGTGGACATTTGGATGGCTACCTGTGGATGAAATCGTATATATGCCAGCCACCGGACCCCATTTACTTTTGATGGGGCTCAGGAGTATCCAACCCTATGCCCCATATCGAGTTTTGAGGCAGTTGGAGAGATGTCAAATAGTTCCGAAAGATAAAGATCTTAGCGGCCAAGTAGTTGAGATCGGGCCCAACGGACAATTTCATGAAGCGACAGTCCGTCAAATTTGGAGCGAATGTCAATACTTAACTGCCAATACATGTGTACGTGATCGATCCAAAGGTGAAGTTTTGCCAGGATACCGTGCTTGGTTTAGAAGAGAAATCGAGTTTGGGAGATCGGCCAAAAGACCCCATCTCCAGGAGTTCGTCCAGGCGTCGCAAGAACAGTGGGATTGGTTGGCTAAAGAAGAGAGTTACAGGGCGGAAATAGGCAAGCTAAGGAAACAGACTAGAGACCTGGAATTTGAAAATAGTCTGCAAGTTGACACAGATGAAGGAGAAAAGAACAAATTGGCCCAAGAAAATGAGGCGCTGAAAGCCCAAATCCGACAAGTAAGGATAAATGCTTACAACCAACAAAGGAGCCGATCGGATGAGCGGTTAATAAAAGGGTTGAAAAAAGAAATCAGTGAGTGCCAGAATGATTTGAAGAAATCTGAGGGTACCATAGCACAACTCCAGGCACAATGGGCAAAAAGAACAATAGAGCGCACACAGCACTTATAGCAGGCGAGGAAAGATTATGAAAAAATCATTGCCGGTCTAAAAAAGAAGATGACCACCTTAGAGAGCAAGGCGGCTAAACGAGCCAAGGCTTTTGAAACCGAAAGTAAACGCTGCTATAATCTAATGGCCTTGATGGAAGATAAAATACAGCAGTTACAGAAACAACATCTGCATGATTCTCGAGTTTTGAAGGCTAGAGGGGATCAGATAGAATGCCTACTCCTAGAGAAAGACCGAACTAAGGACAAGATTTTGACTATTGCTCATGCTATTACCAGGAAATATCGGGTGTGTGAAAACATGACCCGCACTACTTTCTTCTCGGCGGTGATGATATTTGTAAAGCAAATCATGTATGAATTGGAACAGCTGGAAAGGGTCCTTACACCTAAGCCCGCAGCGAGGCCGAATGACGCCCCGCGGGCACCCAAATTTGAAACTTTAATGTGTTCATAAGTTCAAATCTGCATTTTCTTGTTCCTTAGAGTCTGTTGTCTATTAGAGTCTGTTTTTTTCTTTCTTTCGCATCAGAGTCTGTAAGAAGTTATTGAGTTCGTACTTGGTTTGGTTTCGAGTCTGTTATTTTCCTTTCCAAATGCGTCTGGTTTGTAATAGAATGTTTATTAATGAAAAATCGAAAATGTCCAAAAATTGTCTCTTTGTTTTTCGCAATTATAAGACAGAACTATGCACGGTCTGATTCGTGCGAGGACATGATATGCAGGCAATCTCTATAGGATTCGACCACCACTAAAAAAGAAAAAGGGAAAATGAAAAAATAAATAAAGAAGGAAGCTTAAAAGAAGGGGCACAATTATGAGAGGCCGGAATGACGCACGCAGCCGAAGCAAATGCATGATAGAAAATGGTTAATTGCCTAGATGCATTGCATCCCAACGTGTAATTGCATATGTCTTAAACTCTGGAAACTAACAAGTTTGTTGATTTCCAGAGAATTCAAGCAGTTAGTTTATTTAGAGGATACTGGCACATTACCATTACCAAACCAGATCGAAGGGACCAATACCGGAAATCATGTCTATTCAAGATGTCGACACTAGTGTTGAGGTAGAGGAGTTGGACGTCTATAAAATGAAAGAGGAGATGCTCAAGCTTAAGCAACAGATGGACGAAATGTACCAGGCCTAGTCCAAAGGGCAATCACCGCCAGCTTATCCTGCCAACCCTACTTTTACCCTACCATTAGCTCAGCCTCAGGATCATCCCTCCACCGATCCAGGTTTTCCCATTTATCAACACTACCATGGCACTGCTTCTCATACGCCACAAGCTCCACCATCAAAATCAATTCCTCCTCCACCAACCACCCCTGTCTTTGTGGCATCTCCACCAACTGCACTCCATAAATCCCCGAGTGAACCTGTGATCCAAGCGCAGGACAACAAGTATTATCCCCCGGAGCTTACTTTCAAAGTGCCTGAAGCCTATCCACATGATCCATATTCTGACCTACAGGGGAAAACAGAAAAACCGGCCAGAAATCCTGAACAGGAAGAGATGTTCAGAAAAATGAAAAGCATAGAGCAATCCTTTAGGGATATGAGAGGGCTAGGAGGTCAGGTAAGCGTGGCCTACAAAGATCTGTGTTTATTCCCGAATGTACAGCTACCGGCAGGGTTCAAAATGCCCAAGTTCGACTTGTACAACGGACACGGTGATCCAGTGGCTCATCTGAGAGGTTTTTGTAGCAAGATAAGGGGAGCAGGCAGAAGAGATGAATTACTGATGGCATATTTCAGCCAAAGTTTGAGTGGATCGACGCTAGAATGGTACACTAGGCAAGATCATAACAGGTGGTACACATGGGACGATTTGGACCAAGCATTCACTTGTCACTTTCAATATAATCTTGAGATCATTCCGGACCGACTGTCCCTGATCAAACTGGAAAAGAATCACAGTGAAAGCTTTAGAGAATATGGTTTCCGGTGGAGGGAGAAAGCAGCAAGGGTAGATCCCCCAATGAAAGAGAGTGAGATGGTTGATTACTTTTTGCAGGCTTTGGAGCCGACCTACTTTGGTCATTTGGTGTCCGCAATTGGCAAGTCTTTTAATGAGGTTGTAAAAATGGGAGGCATGGTCGAGGAGGGGCTTAAGTCCAACAAAATCATAAGTTATTCAACGATTAAGGCAGCCACTCAGGCCATCCAAAGTGACACTGGGGTGTACTTGGGAAGAAGAAGAAAGAAGATGTCACGACTGTTGAGTCCGGAGACTGGTTCGGATCTAGAGGCCCGTCACCCTACTATATCCAACCACGACCCTACCACCAAAATTACCCCCATACTCCATATAGCCCTCCACAACATTACTACCCACCGCCAGATCCCCATTTTTCTGTCCATCATGCACAAACCTATACCCAAACTCTCGCACACGCGCAATGGCATGCGCCGGCTCCACAAAATCCATACCCAGCTCCACAAAACACATATCCACCCCCAAGGGCCTACAGAAATCCCCCTGAGACAGGTTTACGACCAAACCAAGCCCTCAAGAATGAGAGGTCACAGAAGTAAAAGACTTTCACTCCACTGGGAGAATCATATACCAGTCTTTTCCACAGGTTGAGGCAGTTGGGCATGTTGAATCCAATTGAGCCTAAAATGCCAAATCCTCCCCCCTAGAAATCTTGACCACTCGGTGAGTTGTGAGTAATGTTCAGGGGCCCCTGGGCATGATACAGAGAAGTGTTGGAAACTAAAAACAGTTGTGCAAGAGCTTATTGATACTCATCAGATCGAGGTTCAAGCCCCAGAAGCACCAAATATCAATCAGAATCCACTGCCAGCTCACCATGAGACACACATGATTGAGTTGATACACAAAGAGGGGGAGCCCAGGAAACCCTCGCAGACGGTAATAATGATCCGTTCCAGCGAAACCAGCTCAAAGGAAAAGGTAATCAGTGGGAAATCAGTGGTCCAATTGAGAGGGGTAGATGATAAGCCAATTGTGGTAGCCGAGAGAGGGTCGTCAAGCATTGTTGCCGTGAAACCAGAGAAAGCTAAAGTGGTAGTTCCAGGGGTTGCAAGTAAACTTGTTGTGGTCGTGAAGGGTGCTCGCTTAGAGCCTGTTATTATAAAACCGGTAACTCAGCTTCCAGTGATTAACAACAAGGCTGTTCCTTGGAATTATGAACGGGTGACAGTGATTTACAAAGGGAAAGAAGTCAAAGGAGAAGTGTGTGAAGCCCAAGGTCTAACTCGTTCGGGAAGGTGTTTTGCTCCCTCAGAGTTAAGAAGGGTCAATCCAGTAGCGACAAAGAATCCAGTTACCAAGGAAGAGGCGGAATAATTTTTAAAGAAAATGAAGGCGCAAGATTACTCCATTGTGGAGCAGTTAAGGAAGACCCCGGCACAGATCTCATTATTATCCTTGTTGATCCATTCAGATGAGCATCGCTGGGTATTGATGAAAATTCTGAATGAAGCCCATGTTCCGGATAAGATCTCTGTGAACCATCTGGAGAAAATAGCGAACAAGATTTTCGAGGTCAGCAGGGTCACTTTTTCAGACAATGAGTTGCCCATGGAGGGTACAGAACATAATAGAGCCCTCTATTTAACCGTAAAGTGTAAAGATTCAGTAGTCACTCGAGTACTAATTGACAATGGGTCCAGTGCCAATATCTGTCCTTTGACCACCTTGAACAAATTGAAGGTCGATGGTGACAGAATTCACAAGAACATCATCTATGTTCGAGGGTTTGATGGTGGTGGTACAGACATAGTGGGTGACATCATACTTGAATTAACAATTGGTCCGGTCGAGTTCACCATAGAGTTTCAAGTGTTAGACGTGGCAGTGTCATATAATCTTCTGTTGGGGCGACCCTGGATCCACGCCGCCAAAGCAATGCCTTCTATACTACATCAGATGGTCAAATTCGAATAGGATAGGCAAGAGATTGTAGTACATGGGGAAGACAATACAAGCGCCGTAAGTGATGCCATCGTACCCTTCATAGAGACTGACGATGACAAGGGGCCGTGGGTTTACTAGGTTTTCGATACGGTTTCAGTGGACAAAGTTCCCGAGGGTGAAAGCATCCCACTTCCCAAAATAGCAGTTGCAACTGTCATGGTAGCCTTGGAAATGTTGAAAAACGGGTTTGTGCCAGGCAAAGGTTTAGGGGCTGATCTTCAAGGTATTGTTCAACCGGTTTCTTTGCCCAAAAATCTGGATACCTTTGGGCTGGGGTTCAAGCCTACAATGGCGGATGTGAGACGGGCCCGCAAATTGAAGAAAAGAGTCTGGGTCCTTCCCAAGCCAATCCCGCGCCTGTCCAGATCTTTTGTCAGGCCGAGCATCAAAAAGCAATTGCTATCCAAAGTTACAGGGCCTTGGATTGGTGCAGATGGAGAATTAAATGAAGGCTTTGAAAGAATATTCACCGAAATCAACATGGTAGAAGTTGGGGAGGGGTCCAGCAAGGCTGATGTACAGTTTGTGAGGCTAAAGGCAAAAATCAACAATTGGATGGCTACTCCTTTTCCCATTCGGAGGGAGTCTTGGTAGTTGGCTCTGATTTTCCTTCCTGTTGTCTGGATTATTCCAGGGTTGTAGTCCAGATTCCTTTTATTTTGTTGTGTTCATCAATGTGTGAAACCTTGTTATCCCGTAATTCAATAAAATAAAAAAGTTTCTTCTTCATTCCTTATTTTATTTTAATTTTGTTTTCTTCTTTTCTTCTTCTGTACAGTTCTCTTTATACTGGTCTTAATGACATGACATGCATAAGGATTCCTCAGCCCAGTCTTAAAAATCGATCTGATTCTGAAATGATAGTTCAAGAAGTAGATTGCGATTACGAATCAGAATATGATGATGAGGATGAAGCCTTCGAAGAAATTAGTAAGGAGTTAATTCACTTCGAAGAAAAACCCAAACCCAATTTGAATGACACAGAAGCCGTCAATCTAGGGGACACAGACAATGTCCGAGAGACTAAAATAAGTGTCCACCTCGAGCCAAAAATCCGGGAGGAGTTAATCAAAGCACTCATTGAGTACAAAGATGTTTTTGCGTGGTCATATGATGACATGCCAGGTTTAAGCACTGATTTAGTGGTCCACAAATTGCCCACTGATCCAGCGTTCCCACCCGTCAAGCAAAAGTTGAGGAAATTCAAAACTGATATGAGTGTGAAGATTAATGAAGAAGTTACCAAGTAGTTGTATGCAAAGGTTATTCGGGTCACTCGATATCCTGTCTGGTTGGCTAATATCGTGCCTGTACCGAAGAAGGACGGCAAGATTAGAGTATGCGTCGATTACCGCAATCTCAACAAAGCAAGTCCAAAGGATAACTTCCCACTACCCAATATCCACATCCTGATTGACAATTGTGCCAAGCACGAGATTGGATCTTTTGTGGATTGCTATGCCGGGTATCATCAGATTCTAATGGATGAAGAAGACGCAGAAAAGACGGCATTCATCACACCTTGGGGAACTTATTGCTACCGGGTAATGCCATTTGGTTTGAAGAATGCTGGGGCAACTTATATGAGGGAAATGACTACTGTGTTTCATGATATGATACACAAGGAGATTGAGGTATATGTAGATGATGTGATCATAAAATCAAAGCATCAGGCCGACCACGTCGAGGATTTGAGGAAATTCTTCCAGAGGCTTCGCAGGTACAACCTCAAGCTTAACCCCGCCAAGTGTGCATTTGGTGTTCCCTCCGGAAAGCTGTTAGGATTCATAGTCAGTCGGCGATGCATCGAGTTGGACCTGTCAAAGATCAAAGCCATGCAAGAATTGCCCCCTCGGAGGAGCAAGACTGAAGTGATGAGTCTGTTAGGAAGGCTGAACTACATCAGCAGGTTTATTGCTCAACTCACGACAACTTGTGAGCCTATTTTTAAGTTGTTGAGGAAGGACGCTGCAATCAAGTGGACTGATGAGTGTCAAGAAGCGTTTGATAAGATAAAAGGTTACTTGACAAACCCACCTATGCTGGTTTCGCCAGAGCCAGGGAGGCCTTTGATTCTTTACTTGACAGTCTTGGAAAATTCATTTGATTGTGTACTGGGGCAGCATGACGTCACCGGCAGAAAGGAACAAGCCATCTATTATCTTAGCAAGAAGTTCACAGCTTATGAGGTTAAGTACACTCACCTGGAAAAGACATGTTGCGCCTTAACTTGGGTGGCACAAAAGTTGAAACATTATTTGTCATCCTACACTAATTACCTCATTTCACGTTTGGATCCGTTGAAGTATATCTTTCAAAAGCCTATGCCGACGGGAAGACTTGCAAAATGGCAAATTTTGCTCACAGAGTTTGACATAATCTATGTGACTCGGACTGCGATGAAAGCCCAGGCATTGGCCGATCATTTGGCCGAGAACCCGGTCGATGAAGAGTATGATCCACTGGGGACTTGTTTTCCTGATGAAGAGGTGATGCATATTGATGAACTAGAACAGGCCGAAAAACCAACCTGAAAACTTTTCTTTGATGTGGCTGCTAACATGAAAGGAGTCAGAATAGGAGCTGTGCTTATTTCTGAAACAGGGCATCACTATCCTGTTATAGCTCAACTTTGTTTTTATTGTACCAACAATATGGTTGAGTACGAAGCATGCATTTTGGGTTTAAGGTTAGCTGCGGACATGTATGTCCAGGAAGTCTTGGTCTTGGGAGACTCGAACCTTCTGGTACATCAAATTCAAGGAGAATGGGAAACGCGAGATCTGAAGCTCATACCATATCGACAATGCTTACATGATCTTTGCCAACGGTTTAGATCAGTGGAGTTCAGGCATATTCCAAGGGTCCATAATGAGGTCGCCGATGCTTTGGCTACCCTAGCATCAATGCTGCACCATCCGGACAAAGCTTATGTCGATCCTTTGCATATTCAAGTCCGAGATCAGCATGCTTATTGTAACATGATTGAAGAAGAACTGGATGGCGAACCATGGTTCCACGATATCAAGGAATACATCAGAATGGGGATATACCCAGTGCAAGCCACGGGGGATCAAAAGAGAATAATTCGACGATTGGCAAGTGGATTTTTCTTGAGTAGAGGAGTTCTATATAAGAGAACACCAGACCTGGGATTGTTAAGATGCATAGATGCTAGATAGGCTATGGTTGTCATGTCCGAAGTACATTCAGGAGTCTGCGGACCACATATGAGCGGATATGTGCTGGCAAAGAAAATTCTCCGAGCAGGTTATTATTGGCTCACCATGGAGTGAGATTGTATTGGTTTTGTGCGTAAATGTCATCAGTGCCAGATACACGGAGATTTGATTCATTCTCCACCATAGGAATTGCACACAATGTCAGCGCCATGGCCTTTCGTCGCTTGGGGCATGGATATCATTGGACCAATTGAGCCAACAACATCTAACGGGCATAGGTTCATTCTGGTAGCCATTGATTATTTCACCAAATGGGTTGAGGCCAAAACTTTCAAATCTGTGACCAAGAAAGCAGTGGTCGATTTTGTTCACTCACATATCATCTGTCGATTTGGAATCCCGAAGGTGATCATCACAGATAATGGTGCTAATCTTAACAGCAATTTGATGAAAGAGGTATGTCAACAGTTTAAGATTACACACCGCAATTCCACCCCATATCATCCCAAGGCGAATGGAGCAGTTGAGGCAGCCAACAAAAACATAAAGAAAATACTTCGGAAGATGGTAGAAAGTTCGAGGCAATGGCATGAAAAATTACCATTTGCATTGTTGGGTTATCGCACTACTGTCCGTACTTCAGTAGGGGCAACTCCTTATTTGTTGGTATATGGAACTGAAGTAGTAATACCGGTGGAAGTTGAAATCCCGTCCCTTCGGATTGTCGATGAAGCCGAAATTGATGATGATGAGTGGGTCAAAACTCATTTGGAGCAGTTGAACTTGATTGATGAAAAAGGATTGGCAGCTGTGTGTCATGGCCAGTTATATCAAAGGAGAATGGCAAGAGCATACAACAAAAAGGTGCGTCCCCGGAAGTTTGAAGTGGGCCAGCAAGTGCTGAAACGCATCCTTCCACATCAGACTGAGGCAAAAGGCAAGTTCGCCCCGAATTGGCAAGGGCCATTCATTGTAACCAGAGTGTTGTCCAATGGTGCTTTATGTTTAACAGATGTCGAAGGAAAATGCATTGACATGGCTATCAATTCTGACACAGTTAAGAGATATTATGTATGATTTCTTTTAATTGTAATTGATGTTTGTTTGCATTTGGCATGGTATCGGAGAATGAAATGACGGAGGCAATTTGTTCTTCCATCCAAACACTTCAACCTTTGCTTCCCCTTTTGATCCTTATTTATTCTTTCATACCCCTCTGTTGGAATCAGTAATGACCATGAAAAAGGGGAGAAAAGAAAAATAATGATAATAAAGACAAAAGAAAAGTCACAAGAAAAACAAAGGAATTGGGAACTACGTTTGACCTGATTCCTCAAAAAGGATACGTAGGTGCCTCACGGCTCGGTCATAATGTAATAAGAATCAAAATCCCTAAGCAAGAAAAACTGGGGCAGAAATTGTGTTTATAATTTTGGGAAAGAAAGTTGATTCCAAGAGTTATAATGTTTTACCCATCAAAATTATTTTAAATTTTTCTTTAGCCGTACACCAGAAACCCATATTGATGTCCAAAAGACCTCCTAATCAGCATTCGAGAAGTGCCAAGTCGGGCAAATGGAAGTCTAGAGTAACACTCTGGCACCTAGCAGAAAAGAAATGAAATGAGAGAATCCCCAGCGGAAGAAATAAAATGAGAGAATCTTATCAGTAACACCCCAATCCCCATCTGAAAAGAAATAAAATGAGAGAGTCTTATTGGTGAAAACCTTCACAGGCACCATAAGGCAACGGAAGTTGAGAGAAATAAAATGAGAGAGTCTTATCGGTGAAAACCTTCACAGGCACCATAAGGTGACGGGAGTTGAGAGAAACGAGAGAGTCTTATTAGTGAAAACCCCTCGAAGGGCACTATAAGGCGACAAGGAATTAAAAGGGGGCGAACGAGATAAGGTTGACAGAAATGATCCGTCGAGGCATCAAGCAGAACAAAGATGTTGATTCGGCAAAAGAGTTGGGTTGCAGGACCTTTTGAAATGCAAAGTAAGGCCGTCAGAAAGATTGATTGATATAATAGACTGGGTTGATTAATCCGAAATGTACGACTTGATCATTGATATCGGTTATACCATTCAGATAAGTCCTTTTCCTTTTATTCTCTTCAAACAATTCTTTAGGAAGATTTTTCTTTTTATCTTTTGAAGTCATCATCTTTCATTTCTTTTGGTTAAAGATTTTTTATAGTAGTTTGTTTTTAAGAAGGATTTTCAAAGCCAACTACCAGTCACCAACATGGTGCAAGGTAAATGGGGATAAGAAAGGCCGAAGATAATGTGACGGGACAAGAAAGACGTCATTATAAGACCAAATGATGGATTGCTCTAAGATGTCGTGGAAAGTATGGAGTAAAAGTGGAAAACAACGGTTGAGAAGTTGGCAAATAACAGAAGCATCAGGAAGGTTGAAAGTTATCGGTCAAGTTTCAAGATGGTTGAACAACGCAGAGCATGGGAAAAAGAAAAAGGGAAAACCATCCCCAGCAGGAACATCCCCCACGCTTTAAACTAACAAATCTTCTTTGATTTGAAGTAGGGACAGGAAATGTTATTGATGATGGAAAGACATGCCACAAGAAAGATTGTCAAACTAGGGCAGAAAATTTTCTTTCATTTCGAAAATTTTCTGGAAGTCTAACACAAGTTTGTTAAAAAGCGGTATCCCCAGCAGTTTTCGGGAGAAGGCAAAACAAGTTTTAAAGAAAGTAATTTCGGGAGGAAGATAACATAAGTCTTAAGGGAAGTAGTTTTAGAGGAAGGAAAACACCAGTTTTAAGGGAAGTAGTCTTTGAAGGAGGAGAATAACATATATTTGAATGAAACACCGGAGTTATCCCCAGCAGTTTTCAGAGGAATGAAACACTAGTTTTGAGGGAAGCAGTTCTGAAAGAAGATAACTCAAGTTAGAAGGAAAATGGTTCAGGAGGCAGGAAGGAACAACGGCAATAGAACGCATTTTAAGAAGTTATTGAAGTCAGGAGCCCGCCTGGAGAATGGAGGTATTTAATTTTTATAGTCGAAGTCAGGAGCCCGCCTAGAGAATGGAGGTGTTATATTTTTATAGTTGAAGTCAAGAGCCCGCCTGGAGAATGGAGGTGTTATATCTTTAAGTTGTAGTTGAAGTCAGGAGCCCCGCCTGGAGAATGGAGGTGTTATATTTTTTTTAGTCGAAGTCACGAGCCCTCCTGGAGAATGGAGGTGTTATATTTTTATAGTTGAAGCCAGGAGCTCGCCTGGAGAATGGAGGTGTTATATTTTAAGTTGTAATTGAAGTCAGGAGCCCGCCTGGAGAATAGAGGTGTTATATTTTAAAAAGTAGTTGAAGTCAGGAGCCCGCCTGGAAAATAGAGGTGTTATATTTTAAAAAGTAGTTGAAGTCAAGAGCCCGCCTGGAGAATGGAGGTGTTATATTTTAAAAGTAGTTGAAGTCAGAAGCCCGCCTGGAGAATGGAGGTGTTATATTTTTAAGTCGTAGTAGAAGTCAGGAGCCCGCCTGTTAGAACGGAGGTTGTTATATTTGAAGTTGATGAAGTCAGGAGCCCTCCTGTAGAACGGAGGTTGTTATATTTTATGTTAAAGGAGTCAGGAGCCCGCTTGTAGAACGAAGGTTGTCATATTTTAAGTTGAAGGAGTTAGGAGCCCGCCTGTAGAACGGAGGTTGTTATGTTTTAAGTTGAAGAAGTCAGGAGCCCGCCTGTAGAACGGAGGTTGTTATATTTTAAGTTGAAGAAGTCAGGAGCCCGCCTGTTAGAACGGAGGTTGTTATATTTGAAGTTGATGAAGTCAGGTGCCCGCCTGTAGAACGGAGGTTGTTATATTTTAAGTTAAAGGAGTTAGGAGCCCGCCTGTAGAACGGAAGTTGTCATATTTTAAGTTAAAGGAGACAGGAGCCCGCATGTAGAACGGAGGTTGTCATATTTTAAGTTGAAGGAGTCAGGAGCCCGCCTGTAGAATGGAGGTGTTTATTTTAAAGTTGTTGTTGAAGTCAGGAGCCCGCCTGGAGAATAAAGGCTAATTTATTTGCAAAGTCGCTATTAGAGTCAGGAGCCCGCCTGTAGAACAAAAGAGTACACATTCAAGTTGAAGTCAGGAGCCCGCCTACAGAACAGAGGAATACATTTCAAGATCAAGTCAGAAGTCAGTAATGCGGAGGGTTACAACAAAAATACCCCCAGCATGAATCCCATTTCAGAAATCAGAAAGAAGACTACAAGAGCAAGTCGAAGATAGATACGATTCTGTAATCATTAGTTTAGTCTAGCTTTTTGTTTTCTTTCTAGCAATGGTGTAATAAGGAGGTCGGAAGCAGTAGTAACAACATGCAACAGCAGTAACAGCAACATTGCAGTCCCATGGTAGTCCCAGCTACCAAAACTTCCCGAACAACATTAACCTGATTCCCTTTTAGCCAGGGATATGTAGGAAACCTTTGAAGCAAAGGTTCGGTTAAGCCTTTCAAAAAAATGCTTCACACGGAGTATTTCCAATGGGCAAAAATCGCTCGAATCCGCTCACTTTATCTTTGCACGAAAACTCTTTGTGTTTTCGGAAAAAGAGGGGCAGCTGTGAGCACGTGATTTTTCTTCACGAAAACTACTCCAAAAGAAATCGAAAAATAAAACAAATGTCATTTGGGTACAAGTTTAAGAATTTCGTGTGACATTTTTCATAATTATTTTGTCTGTGAGTGTTTATTTTGTTTAATTAATTAAAAATACAAAAATACATGTTGCATGCATATTTAGGATTTAATTGTGCATTTTGGAATTAATTAAACCATAGCTTGGTTTTAAAAGAAAGAAAATCACAAAAATATGTATTTGTTCTATTTTTGTCAATTAGTGTACAATTGTGTGATTTTTGTTTCTAATTGGTGTTAAATTTTGTGTGTTAATTGTAGTTAAGTGTTAATTAATATTTTTGTAGGTTAATTTTGGTTTTATAATTTATTGTAGAATTTTTTGCTAATTAGAAATTAAAAGAAAAGAAAACAAAAACAAGTGGAAATACCTACAAAATCGGAACTGGGCCGTCCAAAACAACCCACAATCAGGCCCAATTCAACACCCCTCACCCGGTCCAATTTGGTCTGTCTCCAAGACCACCCAAACGATGTCGTTTTGATGTGGAAAATCTGAACCATTGATCTCCCAAGATCAAACGGTCCAGCCTGCCCTCAGACTAACCGAAACGACGCCGTATCAGGCCAATTGATCCACGCCTTTCATTTCATTTGATCCAGCGGCCACAAATCGCCCCCATGCCCCGACCCATTCCCATCCAAAGACCGATCCGGTCTCGAGGTGAGCAAGACGACGTTGTTTCCATTAATGAACGGATCCAAGACGTTGATCTCATCAGATCGAACGGACCAGGATCATTTCCCCCATACTATATATTCCTAATCCATACCCCTCCCCCCAAACCAAACACCCCTTATCTTCGTCTCTCTTAGAGACGAACTCCATAGCCCAAACCCTAGCTGCCCTCTCACACCTTCACCTAAAACCCGGCGACAACGACGCCGACGACGACCAAATTAACACCCTAAAGCCATTAGACCACCCTCAACCCAAATCCCTTATCCGTTTTGCTCGAATCAGCCTGTAGTTTCTCGAATCTTCAATCGAAGATTCGAGCAAAATTTGAAACTACCCCACCCGACCCCAAACTCATACCGAACATCTCCCTGACCTCCCTCGTCACCAAACCACTGTTGGCTTGGTTCGAATCAGACCAGAACCGTTCGAACCCCAAATCGAACCCCCAAGAAACCTAGAAAACCAAAGGTTGAAATCTGTCCAAATTAAAGGATGATTTGGGGTCTAATCGACCTTAGTCGAAGTGTTTTCAGTTGAGAACACTCGATTAAGGTCCGTTCGACCTCAAAGAATTCGAGTCTGAGTTCGAATCAGGGTCGTCCAGTTTCCGAGTTCTTGAGGTATTTTTCCTTTCCCGTTTGTTCCATTTTTGTGTTTGTTTATATCTGTTTATTTGTTTAGTGTAGTTTTATTGATTTTTTAATTTTTTGTCGATTGATTCTGTCCTTCTTCAAAGATCTTTTAATTGGTCGAACTTTTTCTGGTCATGGTCGAGTATATAATAAACTATATAATCGATTCGAATGAGCTCCGTTGACTAGTTAAGTTTCATTATAAATCCCTGTTTCTATCAATATGACTCGAATCACCTCTGTGCCTGTTCGATTCTGATTATTTGCTATTGATTGTATGTGTTGTAATTCGTGTAGTCGATTCGATAAGTGTCGCCGATTAGTTTTACAGTCTTGAATGTTAGAATAGCCTGATAATAATTTGATTCATACTGCTTAAATTTTGATTGAGTCATTGTTTGAATTTAGTTGTGAATTGGTTATAGTTGTAGTACTTTAGTGATCAGTTAGAAATCAGTTATTAGGGTTATAACTTAGAAATCAGATTAGGAGGTTTAGGACATGGTAGTAGTTCATATTCCCAGGGGGGTAATTTGGGCTTGAAACCTGAAAATGACTTAGTGTTCTGTCAGTAACATTAAGGTACCACTAAACTAACTGTTTAAATATTGATGGGTGGGATCAAGTCAGAAATAACATGGGGGGATTGATTAAAATCCAGGCTGCACACACTTAACTAATTTTAATAACAGGCTGGACATTCAGTAATGGTTCTGCAGAGAATAACATGGGTCTTAGACTTAAAAAAAAACTGAAAAGGAAGCACTCTGAAAAAGTTGTAAAAAGATAGTGCCTGTAAATTGTTAAAATAAGAAGGAATGGGCAGAAGGCCTGGCCTGTTTAGTGGAGGGTTTCCAGGGCACTTAGCAGTCGGTTTTTTTGGTATAAATAGGAGTCATTTGGGACAAATTGGGGGGGGGGGCTTTGAATCTGAAAAAAGGTCAGAGTTATAGAGTAAGGTTAGACTGGATTTTTGACACTAAGAATTCAGAATTAAAAGGCAAAAATTGGCTGGTCTTAAAATCAAAAAGAGTTCAGTTTTAGAGAGTGAAAATAGGGTGTCTTTGTCCTGAGATCAGTAGTTTGAGAGTTTTTTTGAGATTGTTCTATTTTGAGTGTTAAAAAAAAATCAGAACTGTCCATTGCATCTTTTGCACTTCTGAATACATTCTGGTTCTGTTCTGATTGCTGGTTATTTTTGGGATTTCACTGAGGTTTTAAGTGGTTTCTTGAGTTGTTATTTCTGGTCTGCATTGGTTTGTGTTGGTACTGTTTCATTGAGTGTGCTGGAATCCTGTTGGTTTTCAAATCTGTCACTAGGTGATCTGTTTACTGGTTGTTGCTGGTTATTGTTGTTGTTGTTGTGTTACATACTACTCTGCTGATCTTCTTCTTCTTGTTATTCTCGATTCCAGGTACACTACCCTGAACCACATTGATGTAAGCTCGTTGAAGTTTGAAATGAAATGTTCGAACACATTTATTGTTCAACTGAGGACTGCCTGCATTTTAATTGATAGTAGTTTAGATGTTTTCCTATTATATAGATGGTAGTTATGTGTATAATCAAAACTGTTTCTTAAGGTGGGTTATCTGTTAAACATTGTATAACATTGAACTGTTAAATTGAACCCTTGGAATAACATGAAGTGTAGTTAGTTCAATAGGTTTGTGAAATGAGATTGTTGAATCAGTTTGGAGGAACTCGATTGTCATCAGTAATAGGTGGATCTAGATTAATGTCAGGTTAAAAGGGTAATGAACTTGTAATAGGATTTCAATTCATGAGCTGATCTAGTAATATTCATCCTACTCGCTAGTAATTTTATCATTAATCATGCTAGTGTATTAGGATGTCTTCGTTTGAATAACAGTTTCTGAATTCGATAGTAAGCAAAACCTGAATTGTTGTTGGTAGATTAGTGTTGAAATCAGTTAAAAGTCAGGAAAAGAAAGGCTCATTTACATTAAATCGGTTCATTAAAACCCATAGTTCGTAATAGATAATGGGTATGATAAATTGGTTTAGGAATTTTGGAGTTTATGTCTGTCAATTAAAATGAAGGTATGCATTGTCGTTGAGGTGCGTCATCGTTAAGTTGTTGGTTCGAACAACAAAAGCTGGGACATTGCACGTTTGTAATTAATTAGGCCTTTTTCTCTATCTTTAGAGACAAAAGTAAATAGAGAACCATAGTCGTTTTAGGATATCCTTAAAATAAATGAGGCGTGCCTCGCCTAATAAGTTGCAAACTACGGGGCCCTCAATAGGTGCTTATGATAAACACTTAGGTTTCGAGATATGCCGTCTTAGCAAATTTCGCGGCATTCTCAAAATAATAACGCGTTAGCATCTTTAGGCGCGTATTTAATAATGTTACTTCCCTAAACTCGAGTGTACATTTGTGTGACTCAAATCCAAATCTCAACGAAGTTGGAACGTATCAAAATTGCGGGTACATTTATGTGGTGCAGTTCGAGATGCATTCTCACGACGTTGCAGTCTCTTTAAAAATAATAAATAATAGAAGTGGCTGATTAGCCCTTTTAAAAATAAGTGAGGCGTGCCTCGCTGAATAAATTACAAATTACGGGGCCCTCAACGGATAGTTATTTCAAATGCTTAGATTTCGAGATAGGCCGCATAGCGAACTTTACGGCTTTTCTCAAAATAACAACGCGTTAGTATCTTTACGCGCGTATTTAATAATGTTATCTTCCTAAACTCGGGTGCACATTTATGTTACCCAAATCCAAATCTCAACAAAGTTGGAACGTATAAAAAATTGCGGGTACATTTATGTGGCGCAATTCGAGATGCATTCTCACGACGTTGCAATTCTTTAAATAATAAATGATAAAAGCGGTTCAAGGTTAAAATTGGTACATAGGTTCAAAATGTATTAAAATCAGATAAATAAGCCAAATATGACAGTTGAGCGACCGTGCTAGAACCACGAAACTCGGGAATGCCTAACACCTTCTCTCGGGTTAACAGAATTCCTTATCCGGATTTCTGGTACGCTGACTGTTAAACATAGTCATTCTTTTCCTCGATTCGGGATTAAACCAGTGACTTGGGACACCATAAATCTCCCAAGTGGCGACTCTGAATTAAACAACAAATCCCGTTTCGATTGTCCCTTAATTGGAAAAACTCCTTTTGTGCCCTTGCGGGCGCGGGCCAAAAGGAGGTGTGACACTTGAGTCAAATGATACTGATGGAGCTAGGGGTAACAGTAAAGGGGAGAGGAATGTGGGAGGGAAAGAAACACCTCCTAGGAGTAATGGATAACATACTATGCTGGAATGTTAGGGTATGAATGCCCCTAACAAGCAAAAGGAGGTAAAACTTTTTGTAATAAAGAAGAGATAGGGTTGATAGGCATGGTAGAAACAAAAATAAAGTCTGAGAAATTCAACCAAGTGGCTAATAAGCTATTTGGAGGATGGGGGAGTATAACAAACTTGAGGGAACACTATAATGGTAGAATTTGGTTGGCATGGAGACATGAATGTTTTAAAGTTACTCTGAGCACTATGACTGATCAAGCAGTAACATGTATGGTGAATCATAATAGATTGCAGATTGGCTTTATGATGACTATAGTCTATGCATTCAACACAAAGGACGAAAGAAGAAGCTTGTGGAACTACCTAGACACTGTGAGTAAGAGTATGGGGGGTCCATGGATAATTATGGGAGACTTTAATTCAGTGTTGCATACTGATGATAGAGTGGGAGGAATCCTGTAAGCTTGGCTGAAATAGTTGACTTTCAACAGTGCATAGAGCAATGTGAGCTGCTTGAACTGCCAACCAGTGGGAGCAAGTATACAGGGAATGATAGACATTGAGACAACATGATCCTATCAAAAATAGACTGGGTATTCATTAATGCAGCTTGGCTCAATTTAATGCCAGCATATATGACTTGCTATCTAGAGGAAGGAATAAGTGACCATTGCCCACTAAAGCTATCAAATGCTAACTCACCAAGGAGGGCAAAAGTTGCTTTCAAATTCTGTAATGTTTGGGCCTCTCATCCAAACTTTAAAAATATAGTCAATGAGGGATGGAAGCAGAAAGTTGAGGGATGTAGTATGTTCAAAGTGGTTAAAAAGCTAAAAAATAATGAAGAAGGAATTGATGATGTTGAATAGGAGTTATTTCAGCAATATTATTGAAGAAGCTAATGCAGACAAAATGGATTTGGTTGCAGCTCAAGCAGAACTTCATAAAAATCCAGTGGATGTTGAGCAACAGTTAGCAGAAAATCGAAAGTTCAAAAAATTCAAGAGATCATCCTACTTGACAGAGGTATACCTTCAACAAAGGAGCAAAGCTATTTGGATCAAGCTGGGAGATGATAATAATAGATAATTCTTCTCAGTAATAAAGCACAGGAGGCTGCAAGAAGCAATTATCCAACTCACTGATAAGTCTGGAGACATGAAAACTGAGCAGGAAGTGATAACAGGAATATTTGTGGAATACTATCATGAGCTACTGGGACAAAGGGAAGATTCAGGGATCATGTCATTCAGAGTTTTTTGAAGAATGGGAAAGTACTATCAATTACTCAACAACTACAATTGGTAAGACCTTACACAGGGCCAGAAGTGAAAAAAGCAATGTTCAGTATAAATGATACCAAAAGTCCAGGTCCAGA
Source organism: Nicotiana tabacum (assembly GCF_000715075.1). Lineage (NCBI taxonomy): Eukaryota > Viridiplantae > Streptophyta > Magnoliopsida > Solanales > Solanaceae > Nicotiana > Nicotiana tabacum. The sequence continues at coordinate 200,629,283 of NC_134087.1, forward strand.
TGGATATGGGAGTGGATTTTATAAAGCAGCTTGGTCAGTAATTGGAGAGGATGTGACCAAGGCAATGCTGGAATTTCTTGAGAATGGGGAATTACTTACTCAGATAAATTCAACTAGTATAGCCCTTATACCAAAAGTGAAGAGTCCCTTGCAGGCAAGCCAATTTAGACCTATCGCTTGTTGTAATGTTATCTACAAATGTATTTCTAAGATCATTTATATTATATTGAGGAAAGTCATTCCTATGATTGTAGCTAATAATCAAGCAACATTCATTGAAGGTAGATCACTTATACACAATGTGCTTATATGCCATTATCTTCTAAGACATTATAATAGAAAGACTACCTCAAGATGTTTGATGAAGATTGACTTAAAGAAAGCATATGACATGGTTAGGTGGGAATTTCTGGAGGAGGTCCTCAGAGGCTATGGTTTTCCAATGCCATTTATCCAATTGATTATGGTGTGTGTTACAACAACTACTTTCATTGTAAAAGTGAATGGTGCAGGATATGGCTACTTTGAAGGAAAAAGGGGGTTGAGGCAAGGAGATCCTATGTCTCCATTACTGTTTGTACTTGTCATGGAGTACCTTACTAGAGGGTTGAACAAAATGAGTGAATTACCAGATTTTCAATTGCATCCCATGTGTAAGACAACCAAACTGACGCACTTGATATTTGCAGATGGTCTGATGTTATTTTGCAAAGGTAACAGTCAATCTATCCATAGGATGCTGGAAGTAGTGAATCATTTCAGTGAAGTGTCAGGGCTGGTAGCTAATATGGAGAAATCAAATATATTCTTAGCAGGAATGGATGAAGCAACAAAACAGACTATAGTGAGAGATACATGATTCTCAGTGGGTACATTACCTATGAGATACTTGGGCCTTCCACTAACATCAAAGAAGTGGAGCAAAGTAGAGTGTCACCAGCTAGTAGAGAAGATCACTACAAACATTCAAGCAGGTTATGCTAAACTACTTTCATATGCAGGTAGATCGCAAGTGATCAATGCAGTGTTGTTTGCAATATACAACTTTTGGGGGGCTGTCTTTATACTCCCTCAAAGTGTTATAAGAGCAATTGATAGGAAGTGCAGGGAGTATCTATGGGGAACTACAGAAGGACACAGGAAGATGGCATTGGTACCATGGGAGATATTATGCAGGCCAAAGAAATATGAAGGGATGAACATTAAGGGATGCAAACATTGGAACATAGCTTCTGTTGGAAAACTACTATGGCAATTAGTGACAAACAAGAAGGTACTGTGGGTGAGATGGGTACATGGGGTGTATATGAAATCTTGTAAAAGCATATGGGAGCATAATCCACCCTCTGATTGTAGTTGGTATTGGAAGAAGATAAACAGTTTAAAGCATAATATGGCACAATGGTATAATGGAAGAACATATAGGCTGACAAGCAATGGAGATTATTCTGTATCTAGCAGTTACAATGTAATGCTAGGACAAATGTCAAGGTGTAGGGAAATGGATTTGATATGGAGTAGGGTAATGCTACCAAGACACAGATTTGTCATGTGGCTGGCATACCAACAAAAAATGCAAACAAAAAGCAGACTAATACAGCTGAACATTCCTATCACAGGTGATGCTGAATGTTGCCTGTGTGAGCTGGGAGTGAAAGAGACACAACAACATCTGTTTGGGGATTGTTGTTGGGTTAAAAACATGAGAAATGCTCTAACTAAATGGGCAGCAATCAGTTTACCAAATATGGCAATACCAGAGATGATACAATGGATTAACAGAAGGCATTGGAAGCAATTAAGGAAGGAGGTTGCAACAACAATTATAGGAGAAATTGTATACCACACTTGGCAAGCGAGGAACTAGAGAATTTTCAGACAAATTAGCCTGAATCTGGAGTTTTGTGTAGGGCAAATTAAGAAGGAGATGGTGGACAGAATAGGCATGTTTGCAGAGTCTAAAACAGCAAAACAATGTCCACTGATGATACAAAGATTAGGTAACTAGGAAGTGTCTGTAGGTAGGATTCTTGTAGTTTATTAACTCTAAAGTCATAGAATTTTGTACTTAGAAGATGTGTTTTTTGTTCGAGGTCTTGATGTACTAGAAGAGCTAGTACACTTGATGCTCATAGGATGCAAAGCAATTGGTTGTTATGGTAATATTCACATTTATTACCCAAAAAAAAAATCTCATGCCATAAATTTTTAGTTAATTTTTTGAAAGTTAAATGGAGTGTCACGTAATTGAATTAATTGTAAATTATAAAAAGTGTTATTTAATTATAGTGAGTTTAATTATATAGTATTTATAACTTAAATTCAGTTATATATCGGATAATATGTTATACAGCTAGTATTGTCCTTGCTAGGCGAGCGATTTGGTTGGAGCGATCATCTTCTTCTTTTTTTAATTTTTCACCCATTGTTTGGTATTCATTTTGAATTTCTGACTAATCAGAATTCACGGTACATAAGGCACATAAGAAAATTTTCATCCTAGGTTCAAATTCGATAATTTTTAATTAAGAGTAGAGGGATCTTATCCATCTCACCACGACGCTAGTGGTGGATTGGTGGTTGGAGCGATCTTCTTATGCATAAAATAAATTATTGGAAGTCTAAAAGATTAAATTATGTGGACATATTTTGGTGGAAATAACGTGTGCTATTCAAATTCTAACTCAAACGTTCAAGGAAAAAGTTCCAAATAATAACGTAGATATTGTTGAGACAGAGGGCTTTATGTGATTTTTATACTACTGAAAGTTCCAGTTCTTCTTATTCAACATGATCCACAAATCGACACTTTCTTTTTTTCATTTTTCTTTATTGTGGGGTATCAGAAAGAAAAAAATTTAGTGGTTTATAATGATATAAAGAAACAATAATTTATCACTAGATATCGAGGCATATGCTACCATTTGTGTCAAAATTCATATCTATCAATAATTATTAGGAATTATAAATTGGGAAGACACAAAAATTATAGGATAGCTGGACATGAAATAGAATTAAATAAAACTAAAAGAGATATCCTAAGCACCAAGGGTTGTGGTGGTAGGAGACGATTAACCAGAAATTTCAGAGTCGAACCATATAAATAAAAAAAGATTAGGTAGGAAATTGTTCTTCCTTAAATGAGGCTTACAGTGTGAATCTGGATTAGTCAGAACCCTAAAGGGTGTATCGGATATTGAATGGGAAACCAAAAAGATAATGTATTTTAATATTAATCAATCCCTTTCTGTATTTCTCTCTCTTTTTTTTTAACTTTGTTTTCCCCTCCTTCCTTTATATTTTCCTTTTAGTTCGATTCCTAAAAGCTCTCATTGAAACACAAGAAAAAAGACAAGCAAACATAATAATGGTCCCAAAGTATGGATCCTTAAGAATGTAAGGCGTGCAAGGGATGAAGACATCATGTTATTTCACAACCAAATCCAAAGCAAACTCACAACTTTCAATGATTTCGTGCGGAATCCGATAAACCGACAAATAGGTGGTCTTTCCGGTAATTTTAAACAAAAGTTCAGTGCACATGATATATCATTGTACCCATTGTTATCCTTAAGGGCCTATATATCATCGTAGGAGATCTTCCTAGGAAAGATTATAGTTCGGAAAGCGAGGATATTCGCACCCAACATACTATTTTATGTCACTAACGTTGATGATCTAGCTCTTTCCAAACTAGATTCATAATTTAAGCCTTTCAAAACTTCAAATGCGCAATTCAATTAGGGGTGGAATTGCGTTTTATTACCGTGAGGGATCTCGAGTTCGAACCTTAAGAATAATTTTTTTTTAATAAGAAGCATTTTCCCTAATATGTCCTATGCATTAAAAATCCAAAATTTAGTGATCATTTTATTAATTTTCGTTTGTATAGTCTATCCAGGGCGGATGCATGCTAGTCGAAGCGGTGTCATCCGACACCGCTTCGTCGGAAAATTTTACTAAATATATATATAAACAGTGTAGCAAAAGAACTATATTAATTAAATGACACTATTCGATAAACTAGTTCGTCTGGTCTGATGGGCAGCGCCCCCTTTTGCACCTAAAGACCGGGAGATCGAAACACACTCAAAGTTTTTGCACATTTTTAAATTATGTAAGGATTGAACTCTCTATCCTCTAAGCTAAAAACATTAACTAAAGTGATAAATAAATAAACAAATATAACATGCAATTAGTTTAGTATAAATTAAAAGGATTTATTACTATAATCTTGAAAATAAATTACTCTAATTTTTATACAATTTACAACTTCTGAGTGACCGGATTTACTGGTGTTACTCTCCTCAATTTTTTTTATGTCGTTTTAGCGATTTGTTTCTTAAGTAATGGCACCGCTTGCAAAAAATTATGCGTACGCCCCTGAGTCTACCTACCGCTCTTTAACAATAAAACTCAGCAAATTTACGACCTTCTCATTAAGCTTTCCGCAATTGTTTTTTTGAAAAAGGAAAAAACATTTAAAGGGTTTAAAAGTGAAAAAATGGAAAATGTGCTTTCTTTTTAAACTTTATGTTCTTCTTATGCTCGATCTTTCAGATCAAAGAGATAGAGACAATGGAAATACTAATTACGAAATCAATGAAATATATTAAAACATCTTACACAAACTTTTTTTTTATTTGATATTACAAGAATTTTTATCTGGAAGAACCGTACAAATTTTTTACTCTATTAATTTAATAGGGTTTAACAGGAATATAATGAATCGCTACGAATTTTATTTTTATTTTTCTCGTTGAGGCTACAATTTTGTCGAGCTAACTAGGTCCTTAAGCAAATAAGCAAAATGATGCTCTTAACGCATTTTTTTTTATTTTACAAACTCAATTCAATTTTCTTGCTTAATTTCAATATAAATAGTAGGGGTGTTCAAGTCGAACCAAAAAACCACATCAAACCGATAAGTCAAACAAAATCGATTAACAAATCCGATTAGGTTTGGTTTGATTTGGTTTGGTATTGAATAAAAAATCCGAACCAACCCGACATATAAATATATAATTTTTATATATACTTTTAAGATTTTATATAAAATTTTCTTTAGAAAATATCTAAAAATATTTAGGATTCTCTTATGGGATGTAATATTTAATAAAACTATGAAGTGCATCCATATTTATTTATGTTAAATACTGAGTTGTATCATCATTTCTTATCAAACGTTATTGAAATGCGTCAATCTCTTTGTTCTTTCATATTCATATGTCAAAATCTGTTAAATTCTTATGCCTTTTCCGAATTTGAAATGGTGGTTTGGTAATTTTAAAATTAAATAAAACATATCATTATTTAGATTTCGTATTGATTTTATGTTTAATTATTAAATTCGGTTAACCTTGAAAGCGTACATCAACAAAAAAATATTGTTAGACGACTAAGAAAATAACTATCATGTGTTACAAAAAAATTCTCCCATAAGAATATTTTAATAGATCATACGTTTGTTAATTTTTTTAATTTCTTCTAAACATATATTCACTTATCAAAACTTTATCTATAACTTTAACAAAGTAATATTGAAATAATATTCATGTAACAAAAAATCCGAAAAATCGACAAAAACGAACTGATCCAAACTAATATTGTAATTGGTTTGATTTGATTTTGATAAAAATCGAACCAACCTGGTTCATGTACATCCCTAATTAATAGTATTGAACTCGTGTGGAAAGTCATATACATGTAATGTAAATGGTATTATTATTCAAAAAGAAAAACAATACTTTTGTAGTAATTGATTGGTTCATGAAACTTATTAGTCAAACAGTTGGGAGTCAGCTCTTAGCTCATAGTTGATCATCAGATGTGACATTGGTATTGAAGATAAGATGTTCCATTTTATTGCTATTTATTTTCAAATAATGCTGTCCAATACAACTTTATATTTTGCCTTTTTTAAATAAAATAAAAATTGAAAATCGAATTGAATACTTTTCAAAATAGGTAAATTTTTGAAGAGGCATTAATGGCTAACTCTTTTAGCTTATTAAACTAGTACTAGTATTTTCGTGTTTCATGTCACTTTTTCTTAGTCACCCCAAAAATAATATATTTCTATATTTTGTAACATTATATATTTAAACTTTCCATGTTTCCCTTAATGAGATACTTTATAACTATATAAAAATTTTATCATTTATTTTTGACCATAACATTTTTTTTAAAAAATAAATAAATTATGAGGCCAGTCAACTACTTCACATAAATTAAAACAGAGGAAGTACTAGCTATTAGTCTTCATTAAGAAACTAGGGATGTAACAACTAATACAATAAAGTAAATTATGTGATTAATTTCAAGAAATCTGACAGCGATAGGCAATTTATTTAGCTGGCTCAAAGTGGAAAGCAGAATTATTATAAAGTCCTACAAGCCAAAACAATTTTTAACTGCAAACTTGAGGAAATAAATACGTAAAATGTGAAAAATTTTCTTTCATCTCTTTAGAAAAGTTTCCCCTTACGTGTTGATCTAAAAAAATAGTATATGTTTCCTTTGCTAGACTCAATTGAGAAATGTGTTTAATGCATAGTCATAAATTTACAATGATTTTCAACCCTAGACAATGACCTTTCTTGCATTTTTTTCCACTAGGTGTTAATTTTTTCTTTGCTCAATCTTTTCTTTTTGTTTTAAGTTTGATGTTCGATACCTATATTGGAGTTCCAATTAATTTGAATTCATAAATTTATCATAAGAAAAAGTACTCTCATCAAGAATTTTCTTATTTTCATTATCGAAGCCGAAATCTCTGATTATGGTGGTTGTTTGCCCAATCTCTTTAAAATCATGTCTATATGAAGGCATAAAATAGGTGTCAATATCTCCATCTACTTGCTTTCACATTACTATATTAAATTTTGTATAAGGCTGAAAGATATAAAACGTGATAGAAATTCTTATCCTCCAAAAAGAGATAATTAAACGTGATAGAAATTCTTATCCTCCAAAAAGAGATAATTATTGAAGCACAATAATATTAATAAGATCGATAAATTAATTTGATTATGATAATATAATTACACCTGTTTTGGTTTTACTGTCAAATAATTCTCTCTCGAACCAACCCTAATTAGAAGGCATAAAAATGAAATAATTACAGTCTTAGTTTTTGGACTAGGCAAATTATGAATAGTATTGTTTAACTATGTATTTTATTTATAGATGAGGCAAACTAGATTTTATTTAAAACAAAAAAAAAAAATCAACTCTATTATATATGTTAATCACTTTTCCTCTTTTTCTCCTTTCTTTTGGGGCTTAAGAATTGTAAATCATCTAAAGATGGATTAAATAAGCAATTTTTTTGGTTTAATTATTGGCTAAAAGCAAAAGTTAAAGCAAGACTTTATAAAGTGGCATTAGCACAAACATAAATAATTATTAAATCTTCCTATGAAAGTGATTCTCAATAATGCTAAACATGATTAATATTCTTTTGAAAAATCAAATACGCAAGATTTTTATATTTGCTTTCATGCAACGTAACCTTAACAGATTTTTTTTCCAATAATTAATTATTATCGTCCTTTGCATTTAAAACATTGTGGGGTTAGTTTGGCAAGTTGCATGGACAAAGTTTCATGCTATGGATTAGAATGCCACATATATTAAACATGGATTTTCAATTGGTTCAACTTATCCATATTAGTTGGCTTTGGGGACCCATTAAATAGGGTCCACAATGAGAAATTTCTTGGAAAATTTTAATAATATTTTTTACGAAGAATTAATTTAAGAAACTACGCCCATCCAACTGCTTAAACTAATTCTTTCCTAGAAATCTTTCCTATTTATTTTTTCTAGTCGATATATATAAATTATATACTGATTATATATATGATATGTGTATAATCAGTATATAATTTATGTATATTGACTAAAAAAAATAAATAGGAAAGATCTCTAAAATTCACATACTTCGTAGTTTAACAAAAAAATAGAGAACATTCGACGTATTAGAATAATCGTGACCAGGTACTATAATTTATCCATACTAAAATTCAAACTCATGATACTGCAATTTCGAGTTGTGCTTTATTGAAAACTCAGTTGCTTCGAGAAATTTATAACGGTTTAACAATTGACTAGACACCAAAATATAATTCTTAAGCAAGGAATTAAAGAAATGGTGACACCTAATTATTTTAAGTACTTTTATGACACATCACAGTAACACTTTGGTTTCTTCCCAAACACTTCAATGCTTAAAATCAACATTTCACAATTTAGTTGGCATTTCACATTATAATCGTAACCAACCATTACCCAATCAATCATTTTTAATTCCTTTTTTCCGACTTTATTTTCTCTTTTTAATTAAAATAAAAAAAAAACACGTAATAGTTTCTCTATAGTTGAAAATTTACGTAAGAATATTGAATTTATAATAGTAGGACAATAATATTAAAAAATTGAGTGGATAATATGGAATTGTTACTTGAGATTGTTTGATTAGTTGATTACCATGTTTCAACGTTTGTCACTCCCAAAGTCCAAATATCTTATTCAACTTTGATAAACGGAACTTCATTAATTTTCTATCTTTTTTCTATTTTTTCACGCGATGTCCGATATCCATTTTAAATTCAATTGAAATGCTCCTTAATAAAAACGACTCATATTCAAGATTGAAATTTAGACTAACTTATCGCTCCACTATAACCGTTGTTAGTTATTAATTTTCTATCAATCTAATTCAAAGTTCCACAATCTCCTTGCCTTGTCTTAAATGTCATAATGCAAATTTTGACGAAAAAGAACTTTGAAAAATGACACTTCTTAAAATTTCCTTTCAATCTATTCCAAGTTTCACACCTTCCATGCCTTATCTTAAATGTCACACTGCAAATTTTAATAGATTTTTTTTCAAGGAAACATTATTAAAAATATTTTTATTCAACAACTTATATATCCATAATGTTGGCTTTTGTACCCCCCTTAATTAAGATAATCCTTAGTCCCCTTCAAGTAGTTATTCGGGTCGCAACCTATCAAGTCAAAATGTTTGTTACATGAATCACTATCACGACTTGAAAATCATGATGTATTCTTTCAAAGTCTAAGTGTCTAACTACTATAGTTTTAGGTCTAACTAATCTAAGCTCTAACGAAAATTAGTTGCTTAGAAATCAAATTGTTTAAGCAAATACTTCGTTCAGTTCATAATAAGTGACTTTTTGACATTTGATACACCCTTTAAGAAAATACTAACTCCTAAAGAAAAGAAAAAATATTGACTAAATTACCCTTAATTAAAATTTGCATATTGTTACCTTGGCACATTGAGATATGTAAATAAGGGCAATTTTTTTAAAAAATAAAATTATTTTCTTCTTGATTATGTAAAAAGACACTTATTTTATACCAAAATAAAAAGGCCACAAAGTCAGGTAAAATTCAAAAATAGCCAGATTTACAAATGGTAATTGAAAAATAGTCACAGTTTCAGAAGTAATCGAAATTTAGCCACTTTTTATGTAAAGATAAATCTGAACGAAAATACTATTCAAAATCCGGAAAATATTCTAGCATAACATACTGGAGTTCGAATTTTTTACATGTGAACTTCCAGCATAATATACTGGAGTTCCACAGGTGCTCCAATTTCCAGTATATTATGCTGGAACTTTCCGTGTGCTGGAGTTCCAGCATAATATGCTGGAAATTCATAAATAGTTGCACCAATCTCCAGTATATTATGCTGGACCTTTTCGTGTTGCAGCAAAATAGTGGCTATTTTTCAATGACTTTGCAAACGTTGACTATTTTTCAATTACCAGTCCGAAAACTGGCTAGCCCATACTATTATACCAAAAAAGTCACTAATTATAGACCGGAGGGAGTAATAACCATTATGTATACGTATGCCTCAATCTCAAACAAGTTGGAATCGGCTATATGAATCCTTATTGGCCGTGTTTTCCATTTATATTTTTCTCTTGCCAACATTATATAAAATAAAAATAAAACCACAAATACGAATATCAAGTTATAATTTAAAATGAAAAAAGAGAGTCAAAGAGTGGTCTGTGGTGTAGCTAAACCTATATATTGGTTGGGAGATGGTTAATTACTTAAAAGGTAATTATTGGGCATCTTGGTCAGTTTTGTTCAACCACTATACCAACCCTTTGAATTTTGCCTTTCTTTTAAAGTTTCATGGACACAGATTTTCTTGATTTTCTCAGCTCTGATTTATTGCTTTTCTCTTAACTAATTAGTCACTTATTTTATAAGGAATTCTCTTAACTAAGTCACTTGTCACCAATCTGAGTTTTCTTAGGGAGAAAGTTGGTCAGAACTAAACAACCCCACGTACCTGCTTCCTATTTTGGCCAACCCCATAATTCTGATTATATGGCTATACAAGACAACTTCAAATTAAAGAAACACCATACATCATCAAATCAAATGTGGATTTAGAATTTAAAATTTATCAATAAATGATTTCAAGTTAAATATACGATAATAATTGATTTTACAGTGAAATATCTATATATATTTAGTAAATTTCTTAATAGGGATCTTTACACTAATAGCCGATTATATTCATTGTTTACTTTTTCTAGTCATATACGTAGTGTGAGCACGTGATTTTTGCCCTATATGAATTACTCCTATAAAATCCAAGAAAATAAATTTTTCCAATTATTTGCCATTTTATAGGATTTTTGTAGAGTTTTATTAATTATTTGCATTTTCTGTGCACGTTTTATTAAAAAATGGAAAATACCAAAAAATTTCATACATCGCATATTAGATTTTGTGTTCGTATTTTAGGATCAATTGGTTAATTAACTGCTCTTTTAAAATGAAAATCACAAAAAATATTATTCATTTTACATTTTTTTAGCTTTTAAGTTTGGATTAGTAATTCCCTCTTTATTAATGTAGTATTAATCAATTGGTAAATATTACAAATAGATGATTAATCTAATTTTATAATTTAGGATTAAAGTTAGGATTAAATTAATTTAGTTAGGATTTTTAAGTTAGAGAAAAGAAAAGAAAGGTTAGTTTTTTTTATTTGGGTCAGCCTATTCTTTTCCACCCCTTTAACCCACCAGACTGACTAACCCAATCCCCAAATATGACCCTAATATTAGAAAACCCTAGTCTTATCCCCATCCCAACCCAAATGGCGCTCCATCTTCATCTCTTTCATTTGTCGCGCCCAACATCACCAGAACTCACCTCTGCCTCGCCCGAATTCGCCCGAGTTCACCCCAAAAACTCACCTCACGTGCTCCAACCTCTCTCCTATAGCCACGTAGCAACCAACTCTGACAACAAGAAGATTCCTTCCAGATATTTTACGCGCCTTCAGCTTCTCGATTGATTTGCTAGATGAATGGGGTCGTGGATGTATGAAAATCAATCTATACCCTCCATTTGTCCCAAAAATCGTTCACAAGGAATAAGGGATTTTTCGAATTTGAGGAGAAGATTCGAGAATTTTTTAGAGGTGATATAAGGTGAGGATGTTCTTGTTTGGGTTGGGGGGGGGGGTTCTTCTTTTTTGGGGGATTTTTGAGAGATTTCTTTAAGAGAAATTGAAGGAAGAAAATTAGGGTTCAAAACTTTCTTCTTCTTTTCCATTGTTCTTCTTCATTTTCTTATACCATAACAGAGAAAAAAATATTATTGAGGTTCCATGATTTCACTTGGTGTCAGTTTATTTAGCATTTCGAAATAATAGAGTTTTTTTACTTCGATTCTGATTTTTGGGCGAACAATGGAATTCGTCGAGAAGTGTGAATCTGTTGCTTTTTATTGAGCTGTAGTTGTCCTCTTTGGTTCTGTGGTGCTTTTATTCTTCAGAAACCAGAGATTCATTTTCCTTTTCCTTTTGCTGTGTTGCTCACGAGGTATGAAACTTCGATATTTTGTATCGAATGTATTAAGAATGTTACAGCTTTGAGAACTTGCATCTATGGCATGTTTAGTGGTTAATGAATCTATCTTGTCGTGGTTTTCCGTCTCTGAGTTCGAATGAATATCTATTTTTGTTCAAACGGATATATGTTGTGATTGCATAGTTCACCTGAATTATGTCCTGTTACTAATGAATTTGATTAGTTTTTGATGTCTCTGCAAAGCTTTCTTGCTAATGTTGTTTGAATTGCACTGCCATATACGGCCTATGCATATCTTTAGGTTTAAATGAATCCAATCCATGCTATGTTGCAGCTGTAGGTCTGTTCTTATTTGCAAAGGTTTGAATGTCGATTCATGTTTGAGCTAACTCTAAATGATGTCTGAAATGCTGTTTGCCTTTCTAGGTTCGAGATGCATTTTTGCGTCTGAATCGTATGCTCCTGTTTGCCTTTCTAGGTTCGAGATGCATTTTTGCGTCTGAATCGTATGCTCCTGTTGGCTCATTATGCTGAAATTTGTCTCAAAACTAGATTTGTTGTGCAGTGTATTATGTTTGCTCCTGTGAAATCAGCGATTCCTGCCCCAAATGATGCCTATGTGAGGTTTGTTGAAAGCTGTTGTTGTTGAGCTTGGCTATAGTTTGTGGATTTGGCCACTGATTGGCCAAAATCAACAAGTATTAAGTCAAAATGGACATGTCGTTGGTGCTGTATTAGAGGTTGATATTTCTATTGTGGTGGATTAAAGCTTGGGTGAATAGACTATATTCACTTTGGCAAGTATTCACCAATACATCATTTTCATGAGGAATTATAATAGTAGTAGTTAGTTTCGTCTTTTGAAGTTTGGATTTGACTTTATTTTTGGATTTCCAGGTTATTCCTCTATTGATTAGCCACTGTTCTTCTACATGATCTGTTTCTTTTTAACTTAACTCGAAGCCTATTCTTATTGGTTGGATATTGGTAGTTAGATTTTGTTGCTTAACACAAATCTGCATGAATCATGTATTGACTGTTTGTCATTTTGTCCAGATTTTTCATAGATTAGAATCATGATTTGGGTAGTTATGTTTCAATGTGGTAAATATGTTAATTTGGTCTTATGCTCAATGTTGTTTTGTTTTCATAATTAGTGTTGATTTGGGCATATAGGGTGAATTAGGCCAGGCCCGTGAATGGCCCAAATAAGGCTATGAATATGAGCTTGAATTCTTTCAGGCCTTGAGCCCAAGAATTCGACTCAAATAAATCATGTGGGCTCAAATTGGTTCCCCTGTGAGCAAAAAACATATTTGGTTTATCAGAAAGCTTGGTTTCGAACTGACTGGGCCTTCGCGAAATTTGCCTGATTGAGGACGTTTGAAATCACAATTGCAATTGGTTTTTAAATGTATGCTAAGTTTGCTGCATGTCAGGGCTTTAGTGTTTCAGTGATTCGATTAACTTATCTGTTATCGATTCAGCAGTAATTGCAATGCACATTATTAGTAAAATAAAGGGAGAATCATCCTTAAGGAATATATTGATATTCGTAGAAAAAAAAACATTTAGGTGCGTTTAAAATACTATTGTGATTGTGTACACATTCGCGTGACATAATTACGATTCTAAAAACCAATTCGGAGTATGTGTTCGTGCAACTTCGATCAAACTTTCTTAATAATAAAATTGGTTTTAATAGGCCGCTAAATTAAAATTAGGTTCATATAATCTGAGGCGCGTCATCCACAATTTAATCATACATGGCCCTCGTATTACTTTCATAACCTAGATATAAAAATGACAAATGTTCGTAGTTTGCTTTAGGCACATTTAATATACTATCGTGGTTGTGGACACGTTCGCGTGACATGATTACGATTTCTAAAAACAAAACCGGAGTATGCATTCGCGCAACTTTGGCCAAACTTTCTTGATAATAATAAAGCGTTATTAATTGTGGACACATTCGCGTGACATGATTTTTGACGCACCAAACAAGTGGGTACACGTGCACGTGACCCGTTTCAAGATAATTTCTTAATTAAAAAAGACAAATGCACATAGGTTCTAAAATTAGTAATTAGACAATTTGATTAAGCCAAGTATGATCAAAGCGACCGTGCTAAAATCACAGAACTCGGGAATGCCTAACACCTTCTCCCAGGTTAATAGAATTCCTTACCCGGATCTCTATGTTCACAGACCGTAAATAGAGTCAACTTCCTCGATTCGGGATTTTAACCGGTGACTTGGGACACCATAAATTATCCCAAGTGGCGACTCTGATTTTTTAAATAAATAATCCTGTTTTGATTATCACTTAAATTGGAAAAAACTCTCTTATATCCCTTTCGGGGGTAGGAAAAAGGAGGTGTGACAGCTCTGGCGACTCTGCTGGGGATCGAACCCAGAATCTCTGGTTCAGGGTTCAAGAATTCGAGCTTGTTAATATGATTTTTACTTGGCTTCATTTGTTGTTAATATTACTGTATTTTGTGAACCTTTTGTGCTAACTGCTGTTGTTTACCGTTTTAATATTATTTGAATTGTATATAACTGTCTTCCTACGCCACCCCTCTGAGTCTTTTGAAAATGGTGCACACGTTTGTGTGGCCCGCTTTTTCTGTAGAAGTCATACCAAATAGAACGAAGCTGGGTCAGAAATAAGGCCGGGTAGACTTTAGTGCTCCCGGTATATTGCCCCCTTTTCAGCTCGAGTTGTCCGCTCGGGTAAGCCAGGTCAAGAACACAACCCCAGGTTTAAACTTAGAATAACATAACTTCATGCCGGATCCCTAGTAGGAACGTTTGTTGCATCACATGCATTTGACTTAGGGGACTCAACACATGGATTGGGTCCGTCTAGAACAGGTGTACCCCAAAAAATAAAAGACCATCCTGATGCATCGTATGTGCTACATGTTGCAATCTTCAAGGGTAAAAGGGTCATTTGGCAGACCAATGATGGCTGAGGATGAATGAGAAAAAAAGAGGGTGAAGTGTGAAAATATAGCAAGTAGGGTCCAATTATGTTTTCTGTCACATGTTTGTTAAGAAAAAAAACATGAAAATTTCAAAAAAGATTTTGCACTTTTTCATCATTTTTCGAAAAAAAAGGGAAAAGAAAATCAAAAAAGAGTTTACATGTTTCATCATTTTTCAAAAAAGGAAAAAAACATATTTTTCTCTAAATTAGTTATTTTTTTAATTCTCGCCCGTATCCAATCTGTCCGAACTACGCATACATGATTTTCGTCTTTCGGGGCGTGATACGTAGGCAATCCACATAGGGTCCGGTCTTCTTAGTGAGTCTTAGGTTCTTGGCTTCGCAGGGTCTTAGCCAAATCTTGCATTTTTAGTCACTTTTAGCCACATAGGTTAATTTTAGAAAAAATAGTCATAATCATGTCTTGCATGTGTCCAACAGGAAGGGTTATTGTCTCACATAACATTCTGGTCTTTAACTTTATTTGGTATTAATTTTCTCATACATGTGTGGATTTACTTACCGGAGTTTGAGCATGACAGATGCCCTAGGCCATCCCGTCAGGATTGCTCATTCAGGAGTTGCTTAAGGAAATTTTTTTAGTTATTATGTTTTGAGTCTGTTTTTCTTTTTATATCGTCTTTTACCTTCTAGTTTTGTACAGTAATATCGAGTCTTTTGGTATTGTATTTCCTATTTTGTATTGAAAAAAGATGTGTAATAAACCAAAATCCAAAAAAGAAAAGAAGAGATTTTGCGTTTTTATATTTCTGTTATATGTTTTCTTTAGAATACTAACTCTAGAAGTTCAAAAAAAATCTTTTGTGGTTTTCCTTAGGAAATTAATATCTAGAACTCAAAATAAAATAAAAATTGCTTTTATACTTCCTTTAGTATATTAAGACTAAATTCAAAAAAGAGAATTTTCTTTTAGTACCTCTTTAAAAAGTTTTCTTTAAGGTATTAATTCTAGAAATCCAAAAAGATTTTCTTTTGAGGTATTTCTTTGGGAAATTAATGAAAAATGAAAAAAAAATCTTTTTATTTTCATTAGAACTTTAGGATATTGTACATAGAAGAAAAAATATACTTTATCCTTTATTTATCTTTAAAGTTTCTTCCTTAGGTAATCAAAAACTGAAATCCAAAAATATTTTTTTATCTTGTTCATTTCTCGTTTCGAAATCTTTCTTCAGGGATATCAAATGAAAATTCAATATATATTTCTTTGGTTTATTTTTAGATTTCTTTCCTAAAAAAAGAATCAAAAAATATTTTTCTCTTCTAGTATTTTTTCCTTAATAATTTCCCATAGAGTATTTGCTTCAAAAAGAAAAAAAATATGTTCAAGTTTAGAATAGGTTATAGAACATTTAGTCTAAAAAATTCAAAAAAAAAGGATTTGCTTCTTTTATTTCTCTTTTCTCATCAGAGTAGTCATTAAGGTAAAAAAGAAAAGAAAAAAAAAAGAAAAAGAAAAAGAGAACATTAGTTTGTTTTCTTTATTCCCGATCTTTCTGAACTACGCAAAGATCTGATTCATGCGGCGTCATGATACATAGGCAACCTACATAGGGTTCGATCAAATCACTTTTTTTACTATTAAAAGAAAAAGAAAAAAAAAGAAAAAAAAGAAAGAAAAAAAAAAGAGATGAAATTATGGGATGTGAGAAGGAGAGGAAAGAAAAGAGTGATAATTAGGAAAAAGAGGAAGGGAATGAGCAAGCTGAGAAGTGCTTGAAAAGAAAAGAAAGAGAAGACTGAAATGAATGATTGTGATGATGCCATGATGTTAGAAACGATAACTGTGACTAAGTGCATTGCACATAATGTGAGATTATCTTATGTTAAATGCCCTAACACTAACGTGATGTCTTCATTTTGTTCCTCTTGTTATCTTCATTATAGTAGAAGGGTGGTTGGTTTGTGGTTCTCAAAGTAGTGACTCTTCTCTACAACAAAAGGTCGAAAGGCAATGACAGATGGCAACGGAATTGACTCGGTTGATACTAGTGCCCAAAAGCAATTGGTTGAACAGGGCAATGGGTTGGTTGAAGAGGTAAGGATGTTAAGACAACACATGGCAAATATGTATCAGGCTTGGATGACTGGGAAGGCACCACCCTCACCACCACCTAGCTTCTTAGATGCTACCCTTACCCAAATTCCGGTCATAGTGCCAGATGATCCCCCATACTCTCCAGATCCACCTGCTTATCACAGCTTTCCCAACCACCCTAACAGCTCCATCACTCGTCCTCCAACTACCTTTCCCAAAAATCGCCAACCTGTCATATCCACTATCCCCATGATCACAATTTCTCAACAATCTTCCCTTCATGGATCCAAATGAACACCCACTCAAAGCTCCTGATGCCCAATATTACCCCTCAGAAGTTGCCCACAAGGTTCCTGACTCATACAATCAGAGCCCTCGGAATGAGCCTCATGTTGAAAATGAAAAGTTCACAGGAAAAGAAGGGCGAGATGAGATATCTAGGAAGCTGAAAAGTATAGAACAATCCTTAAGGAGCATGCAAGGGATGAGAAATCAGATTAACATGTCTTACAGTGACTTGTGTATGTTCCCTGATGTTTATCTGCCCGCGTGATTTAAAATGCCAAAGTTTAACTTGTATGATGGACGTGGAGATCCGGTAGCCCATCTAAGGGGTTATTGCAGTGAAATGAGAAGTGTTTGCGGGAAAGACAATTTGTTGATGGCATATTTCAGTGAGAGCCTGACTGGGGACGCCTTGGAATGGCATATACGTCAAGATGTTAGTAAGTGGAATACATGGTATGACATGGCTCAAGATTTTGTGCGACACTTTCAGTACAATATAGACATTGTCCCAGACCGCTCCTCCCTATCTCAGATGGAAAAGAAACCCAAGGAAAGTTTTAGGGAATTTTGGTTCAGATGGAACGGACAAGTTGCTCGGGACAGTCCTCCCATTGATAGAAGAGATATCGCTAAGCCCCGCCAACGACAGGATCCAGTGGGCATTCCTGCTAAACGCTTTCAGCCTCAATACCGGACTCGTGAACATAATCCACCCCAGTATTATCCTCTGAACAACGCCCATCCATTTGTCTAACCACTGGGTCACTCCAAAAGGCGAGCACGAGCACCGCAGAATCCCCACCAGCCTCCACAAAATGTTTAAGTGCCCTATAACCCACATTCAAGTCAAGGGTGTAGAAGGGAACAAAGGCTGAAGGATAATTTTACACCAATAGGAGGGTCCTATGCAAGCTTGTTTGAGAAATTAAAGCATTACGACATGATTGCACTTATTCCTCTAAATTATATAGACCCACGTGCGAGAAGCTTTGACCCTGCTAAAAGGTGTGAATACCATTCCAATGCCCAGGGACACAATGTTGAAGATTGCCGTGCTTTGAAAAGGGAAATAGAAAGAATGATTCAAGAAGGAATAATTATGGTCCAAGGCAGTAATACCCCAAGTATCACACATAATCCTCTATAGGTACATGACAACGCACAAATTGTTGGGATGGTTTGCAATGACGAAGGGTTGGTCAAAGGAGTCAATGAGCCATTTGGTGAAGTTAATGATATTGAAATTAGTAATGGTCTTAGTAATATTGGTGTGGAACTCAGCGGTTAAGATGCCGAGCTTGGTAATTAGAAAGACGCTCCTTTCTTGTCTAGTTAGGGAGGAGTCTTGGTGGTTCATTTTGTTGTCATTTCTGTTGTCCGGGTTATTTCAGGGTTGTAATCCGGATATTGTCTTGTGACTCAAACCCTTCTATCCTTTTATTTTTCCTAGTTCCTTTAGTCGTAGTAACTCATTTAGTGTTATCTAGGTTTGTTCCAGGGTTGTACCCCAGTTTATTTTGCTTGTTTTGTTGTTCAAACCCTTTCACCGTCTGTCTAATGCAATTTTTTGTTTTCTTTTATTTCTAGTTATTTTTGTT
This sequence comes from Nicotiana tabacum, assembly GCF_000715075.1. Taxonomy (NCBI): domain Eukaryota; kingdom Viridiplantae; phylum Streptophyta; class Magnoliopsida; order Solanales; family Solanaceae; genus Nicotiana; species Nicotiana tabacum. Next base: position 200,648,102 of record NC_134087.1, read on the forward strand.
TAGTTCTCTTCTCCTTTTATAGTTCTTTTCATGCTGGTTCTAATGACATAATATGCACGCATAATTCTAGGCATGGTCTTGAAAGTTAGTTTAGTCATGAAGCAATGAAGCAATTTTGAAGATAAAAGGGATACTTGAGGGAAATAAGTACAGATTTGGACATTTTGAGATCATTTGAAGCCCGAACCATGTGAAACTGGGGCAGACAATTTGGGACGTTAATAGGGTGACAAGAATTCGTTAAAGGAGAGTGCATCCTGAACAATTTGAAGTGAGCAGTTTTGAGTTCAAGTATACCTCAATTTACCAGATAAAGTCAAGGGAGTTTGTTCCAAACAGACGAAGGGTACCCATCGTGAAAAAGAGATCACCCAATGAGAGTTTTGTACTTGACAAGGCACTAAAAAAAGTGGAAGGCATATTAGTGATATCATTGCCGAAGCTACAAAAGAAATGATGTGCATGGTTTTCCTTTTTCATCTTCAAGTTGCATGTATTGTACTTGGCATTTTCAGGGATTGGGAGGCCCTTTTTCAGCTACCCAAATACTTTATACCTTTCGGTACCCTTTTGAGCCTATGCTATTTTTTTTTGACCTCCCCTCTTTTGGAATCAAGTGATAGTAAAAAAACATGCCCCATAGGTTTATTTTAGAAAGTTCATTCCAAAAGGAAAATTCAAAAAAGAAGAAGAGAAAAATAGAGATAAAGAAAAAAAGGGAAAAAGAAAAAAAAAGAAAAGAAGGAAAAACAAAAAAGGGGAAAAAGAAAAAGGAAAATAGTAACAAAAAGTAGTTTGTAAACTACGTTTGACCTGATTCTTGTAACCACAAGATATGTAGGTAGCCTTACGGTTCGGTCATACTAAATAAAATATTTTATAATCCCACGAAGTCGAGAGTGGGACAGTCTTTCTTAGTAACTCCATCAAAAGAAAAAAAAAAGAATCAAATTCCCTTGTTTTAGAAATTGGGGCAAAGTTTTTAGAATGGATTCCAAAAGTTGCAAATAAATTAACCCCGTTGTCTTAGTTATTTTGAACCTTTATAATATCCTTTCTTTCTAACTCTGTCCAAAAGCCACATTACAGTCCAAAAAAGACCTTCCAGATAATCTTTGAGAATATCGGGTTAGACATGCCAAGAGCATATGGCATTTTATCATGTTTAATGCCTTGTCATCTACAGAATCAGAGGAAATAAGAAGAAAGGAACAAAATGAAAGAGTCTTATTGGTGAAAACCTTCACAGGCACCATAAGGCGATGGTGAGTTGAAAGAAATAATAAAATGAGAGAGGCTTGATGGTGAAAATCCTTCGGGCACTACAAGTCGAATAAGGATTGTGAATCAGACAGGATAATTAGAGCATTAAAGCCCAGTTTCACAGCGAAGAGGTACAACAAGAGTTGAACGTTAGACTTGCTTGACAGATTAGGCCACTTAATCCAAAGGTGCATGTCATGGTCATTAGAGTTGGTATCCACATCTGATAAGTTTCTACTTTGTAGTTTTCTTGTTAGGAATCATCTCTTTCCATTGTCCTTTACTCTGTTCTTTTTTTACTTCCTCTTCCTGAGTCTGTTTGGTCAGAACAAGTGAGAAATGACTTCAAAATTTACCACCAACTTTCCAATTACACAAAACGGGATTTGGCTAGCACATCAAAGTGGCATAAGTCAGGAAAGAATAGCATGCGCACTGAGTTGGTAACAATCAACGTGCTCTGGGATTCATGTGAAATATAAAGGTTTGGTATATGTCAATTCATGACCAATGCAACAAATCGAGGATGCGGGATGAACGGATCAAAGGTATTTTCTGTGATAAGGTTGACAGAGAAAGTGGTTAACCAATGACAAGCAAGGTCTTCCAAGCGGAAATCAAAGTTATCATGGCAAGTGAAGGAGCAATAGACCTCAAGGCCAAGGCCAGTGGTTTAAGTCAGGAAAGAACAACATGCGCACTGAGTAGGTAGCAATTGACGTGCTTTGGGATTCATGTGAAGTACAAAGGTTCGGTATATGTCAATGCATGAGCACAATGCAACAGATGAATGGTATTGGGTTTGAACGGGTCAGAGGTATTTTCCGTGATAAGGGTGACAGAGAAAGTGGTCAGTCAATAAACAGGCAAGGTCTTTCGAGTTGAAATCGAAGTTATCATGGGAAGTGAAGGAGCAATCGCCTTCAAAGTCAAGGACGCAAACCAACCACTATGTTTAAACTCACAAGTTTTCTTTGATTGAAACAGGGGCAGGAAATTTTGTTTGTTCCGGAGAAACCCTCCGTGAGGAAAACAGGTGCCAGACAGGCTCGGCAGTAAGATTCTAGTACCCTCATAGATAACGGGATTTAGTAAGTTTTGAGACCCTCGCAAGTGACAAGGTCTGACAAGAGTTTTACTTTTAGGAAGTATAATTTAGTATTTAAGTTTTTCACTTTTGAGATGAGACTTAGTTTGAAATTTTTCAGGATAAGGGAATTTAGCTTGGAACTTATTTTGATAACAAGAATTGGTTAACACTCACAGATGTTCCCAATATCAAACTGGGGTAGAAAATTTTCTTTTGTTTTGTTTGTTTTGTTGCAATCAGGCGCCCACCTGGAGAACAAGGGAAGACGGCACAAGTTCAATGGAAAGCGAGTCAAGCTCAGCAATCAGGCGCCCACCTGGAGAAAAAGGGAAAATGGTTCAAGCTTCAAGGGAAAACAATTTCAAGTAGCAAGAAAAGATGGTTCGAGTGTCTGCAGTCAGGCACCCACCTGGAAAACAAGGGAAAACAATTCAGGTTTTAGAGGAAAGGAAGACGGTTCAAGTTCAGCCATCAGGCGCCCACCTGGAGAACAAGGGAAAATAATTCAAGTTTCAAGGGAAAGGAAGACGGTACAAGTTCAGTAATCAAGCTCCACCTGGAGAACAAGAGAAGACAGTTCAAGTTTCAAGGGAAAGCAGTTTCGAAGGAAGACAATTCAAGTTCAGCAATCAGGCGACCACCTGGAGAACAAGGAAAAATGGCACAAGTTTAAAAGAAAAGCAGTGCAAGTGTTGGAAATCCGGCACCCACCTAGAGAGCAAGGGAACACAGTTAAAGTTCTGGCAATCAGGTGCCCACCTGGAGAGTAAGGGAATACAGTTAAAGTTTTGGAAATCAGGCACCCACCTGGAGAGCAAGGGAATACAGTTAAAGTTATGGCAATCAAATGCCTACCTGGAGAGCAAGAGAACACATTTAAAGTTTTGGCAATCAGGCGCCCACTTGGAGAGCAAGGGAACATAGTTAAAGTTTTGACAATCAGGCGCCCACCTGAAGAGCAAGGGAACATAGTTAAAGTTTTGGCAATCAGGCGCCCACATGGAGAGCAATGGAATACAGTTAAAGTTTTGGCAATCAAGCGCCCACCTGGAGAGCAATGGAATACAATTAAAGTTTTGGCAATCAGGCGCCCACCTGGAGAGCAATGGAATACAGTTAAAGTTTTGGCAATCAGGCGCCCACCTGGAGAGCAAAGGAATACAGTTAAAGTTTGGCAATCAGGCACCCACCTGGAGAGCAAGGGAATATAGTTAAAGTTTTGGCAATCAGGCATCCACTTGGAGAGCAAGGGAATACAGTTAAACTTTTGGCAATCAGGAGCCTACCTGGAGAGCAAAGGAATACAGTTAAACTTTTGGCAATCAGGCGCCTACCTGGAGAGCAAGGGAATACAGTTAGAGTTTTGGCAATGGGGCACCCACCTGGAGAACAAGGAAAACAGTTAAAATTTTGGCAATCGGGCACCCACCTGGAGAACAAGGAAAGTAGTTCAAGTTTCAAAGGAAGACAACACAGGTTTCAAGGGAAAACAGTTTAAAGTAACAAAGGGAATACAATTCAAGTTTTGGTAATCAGGCGCCCACCTGGAGAACAAGGGAATACAACTCAAATGTTGGCAATCAGGCACCACCTGGAGAATAACGGAATTCACTTCAGAATGCAATTCAAGTCAGCAACAAAGGAAGCTCACCTGGAGAGTACAAGTCAGCAAAGCGGCAGAAACTACGAGATCAAGTTTGAAGATATATATAGGATTCTTGTAATTCATAGATCATAGTTTAGTCTAGCTTCTTTTACTTTGTCTTGGTGTAATAAGGAGTTCAGCAAGCAGTAGTAGTGATCACTGCCAACTCAACGCTACACTAAGGTAGGAGGAGCAGGTTGCAATAGCTTTTACCCGATATGAAGGTCGGGATCGAATTCCTCAGGGAGCTAGTAGTGGAGTTGGATTGTCTGTCTATCCTAGAGATGTGTTTGTACTCATAATGTCACTTCAAACATTTTTAGGTTTTCAAATTATAACTATTTTTGTAAAACTATTAATTAACACCAAGTTATGCTACGAGAATATTGCTGAGTTGTATCTAATGGGAAGAAGGGCACTAGGGTCGTGACATTACCTAGGTGGCTAATTGACGGGTAGATGTTACCAAGGTTCGATTGACATAATTGGGGCTTATGATATAACCGTTGCACAATTTTACCCACTCTTACACCTCTCGGTAGAGAAAGTGACTTTGCCCAATTGACTCTCTCGAGACCAAATGGGTAGGCAAATTAGACCAAGCAACTAGGGTTCAAGCAGGGTAATTACTCTCTCGAGGTTTAACCCGTTAATTGAGACTATCATTTTTCATGAGTCCATCCCAATTCCTTGTTGGGTCAATTTTGGGGTTATAGACTCTCTTTCTCAAGAAGAGTTAAACCCACAAAGCTTGAATCAGTGTTTGCAACCACCAATTCTAGAATTAAACATAAAATCAATCCAAATAGCAAACACTCATAGTCAATCTAACACTAGATGACAACACCCATCAATTACCCACACTAGGATTGAGCCACAACCCTAGCTAATGGGTTTAGCTACTCATGATAGATAAAGAAATTGAAGAAATAGATGAAGAACTAGCATATTAATTAATTGCTAAAATTAAAATACAAGAATCTATCGTAAATGTAAAGCAAAAGTGCCAAAAATGGCTACAAAATTCGTTCTCACGAGCGCAGCTGTTGTCTGATATGTCTCAATACCTAAAAAATGGTAAAATAATCTATTTATACTAGGCTGAAAAAACTGGGCAAAAATACCCTTGCAGGGTCAGTGCGGGCTGCATTAAATGGACCGCGGCCGCACTGGGCTTCCTTTTGCTTCTCTGAACTTGGACACCGCGGATCGCATAGAATGAACCACGGCTGCAGAGGGAGCTGGTGCAGTCCGCGCAACCACGACCGCGGCTGCAGAGGGAGCTGGCGCGGTCCGCGCAACCACGACCGCGGACCGCATGGCATTGGCTTTGAAAACTCAATCTCTCTGAACCTCATGACCGCGGACCGCACAAAAGAGTAGTGCGGCCACGGAGCCTTCACCGCGGACCTCGAGATGTGTACCGCGGTCGCGCTTCTTCTAGTCCTGATTCACCAACTCTCTGAACCACCTAGTGCAGTCGCGTTCCACTTTGTGCGGTCCTCACTAGGCCTTCTTTTCTCAATATTTCTTTGTCTTTGATACTTGAGCAGGTTTCACTTCTTTTTGAGCTGATCTTTGACATTTCTTCACTTTGTCGATCAAACTTGTGATCAAGCACAACTTGTGAGCCTTTTAGGACTATTTTGTAACAATATATGATCAAAGCATAGGCAAGTAGGGGCATAAAACATGTTAAAATCCTAACTTATCAACTCCCCCAAACTTAAACCTTTGCTTGTCCTCAAGCAAACAAAATAAGACACACCCCTTAAAAGAAAATCCAAGTAATTCTAGTTGTTCTAAAGTAACCTCAACAAGCAACAATTGGTACTAACAATTGCCCTCAATACGAATGGATCATTAACAGAATTCAAACTTTGAAAAACTATGGATCAAGTGTGACACAAGAGCATCAAGAATTGACTCATTACATCAAAGAACTCTCTCAATTACTTTGGTCGCTGTGGACTCCAAACTCACACATCCGCAACTCTCCCTAAGCAAACCTCACCTTTTTAGAGTATAAGCACGCAAACCAAGGTTAATGGGAAGTCACTCGTCTCTCTCAAGGAAAGGTCACAAGTCTGGGTCTAAGTACCATATGCTTGACCCTCATGTAAGTATCCACTAATGTGAGCGTCATCTAACTCAAGGTCATATAGGGCTTTTATGGAGTCAATGTGAAGGTTTTTGGTTCAGTGTAGGAAAAGTTGTTGGTCTATATGGGTTCCATCTTCCCTTAAGCACTTCTTTTGATTCATTATGGCACAATTCTCTTTGACTCTTTGAGTATTCCACTTCTTTTCAAGGGGTTAGAGAGACACATTGACACTCTTTCTTATGCAATTCAAAGCATTTCTCCTTTTTCTACTTTTTCCATACTTTTTTCATTTTTGTTTTTCTTGAGTCCTGTTTTATTCTTTGCACATTGGGCTTTCTTTTAGTCTTTTTCTTTTCTTTCTTTTTCATCGCCTTCCTTTCCTTTTGCTTTTGTTCCTTTTACCCCTTTGTTTCCTTTCTTGTCTCCCCCCCCAAACTTGGACTTTTTCCATTACTTAAGGGACGATTTGAGTGCCAAGAGAGGGTATAATTTAGAACGGGTATAGGCTTGTAGCATTGGTTCTTGAAAGAAAAAGGTTTAAGGATCAAAAGGGTTAGCTAAGGATTATATTATTGGTAGGCTATGGAATTGTTCGACTATTGTTTAGATCAAGAAGAGCCTATAATCACTTCTCAAATCGAATTTCACTCAAAATTTTGCCTCAACAAACATTCAGGGCAAGTTCTAGACCATTGGCTCGGGACTTGGACTCATAATTCGATTTCTCACCACACACACTCAAGGATTGCTAAAGACATAGAGTCGGAGGCCCACAACAACCTCAGATACGATTGAGTACACAATAGTCTTGAAAGACCACATGATGTTTGTTTGGTCAACACAAGAGTCTCAAGGTCACTACTTTCACCATCCTAAACACAACCCCTTGTCTTTGACCATGGGATCAAAGGAAAATATGTTAGGCCCAAGTGAAGCTTTGCTTGAGGTACCCTTAACTATAAACTACTAAAAACAAGAGAAAAATCAAAAACGGACTCAAACCCTTAAGAAGGTTGTCACGCCATCCATCACCGGGAAGAGCCACCCGGTTCGCACAATACTTCACCCTTGGAAAGAACCGTGGCATTAAGAAAACCAAGGGTTTATTGAAAGCGCCAAAACCGAAACAATAAGGCTACGAGCCTATCTACTAAGTTAAGAATGAAAAACTTTTATGAAAATAGAAAATAGAATGAATATTTACAATAGGGGATTAGAATATACAACGGGGGATGAATATATATACAAAAATGTAATTTTATATACAGAACAAAGAGAAGATAAAAAGTGCGATAAAAGTAACTAAATGTAAAGTTATGTACAGACCAAATAAACTAATATATACAATCATCCGGATAAAAAGTAGGGCGCACCCCCACAAATAAAAGATGGCATTATCCCCAATGCCAACTAAACAAATAAGCACCAAAAAATCAAAAGGAAAGGATATAGGAGCTCCCTAAGCCTCGTCTGTCTGCATGGGAACATGAGTGGTCCCCTGGTCCTCTGTATGTACGGGAACCTCAGACTGGTTCCCGGTCTCCTGCTGCTCAGCTGCTGGGATTGGGGCCTGGACCTGTATGGGCTGAATATCTGGAACATCCTGTGGCTGACTGGGGAAAACCTCCGGTGGGTCTACCAACTGGATGATCGCCTCATCTGCACTAGGGAGTTTCCTCTTCTTCTTTGGAAGCCTCTGTGTCTTCTCCTACTGTGGCTCTGCTACTGGTGCTACTGCTAGGGCTGGATCTTCAAATAGCAAGTCTAAAGGCAGCCGGTTTGCCTTTAGTTTGTCAACATCCTCCCTCAGCGCCTTCACATACTCCTTGGAAGCCCGTGTTTTGTGCAGATTCTTGTGCTCCCTGGCAAGCTCCTTCAGGGCCTTGCCATGTGAATCCACTGCCTTAGCCAAGGCAGCCTGAGAATCGAGGATCTTTTGTTGGTTGGCAAGAATCTCCTTAAGTGAATCCTCGATAGACTGGGACACTTGCACTGGCTGTGGTGCCGACTGAGCCGCAATGGTAGAAGCCAAGGTGGACAACTTGGATGAAGCAGTCGCCATCTAGTTGTTCAAGCTATGAAGTGTTTGGCTCAGCTGGTGGGCGATGGTAGGATGGGCCCGGGAAGATGGAATCCCGGGCCAGCTGAAGTCGAGGGACCAGCAAAAGTGGAAGGTCCGGGAGGCATGTCAGCAACTATGGAAGTAGGCTCAGTGGAGGGATCTAGCGCAACCGACTCTTCAGACTGGCCGGTTGGGGCAAAAGCAGGCGGCTTGTAAATTTTATCCTTGGGGTTGTCTGACCCCTTCAAACTGTACCATGAAAACGGAACCACAGGTTGACCTTTACATCAAAAGGTCTTTTCTCCACCTCCAGGTCCCGGAAATACATAGTGAGGGTGCTGGGAAAAGGGTAGTTCCGGTCATGCTCAACCCCCACTGTAGAAATGACGTGGGACATCATATTGCCCACGTTTATAGGATATTCCGCCATAATAGAAGCAACAAGAATAGCCCGGGCGAGTGGAATAGTCTGATCATGGGTAGTGGGGTCGATCCGACTGCACACAAAAGTCAACCACCCTCTTGCCTCAAAGTTAAAGGTTCTCCGAAGTATTTTGGTCCCTGCTTGTAACCACTCTGGAACCGTACCCGGGATTGCTAGGTATGAAGCTAACCACGGACGAACCTCCTCACCCATTGCCAACTTTTCATTGTAAAGGCACTCATCTTCATCATTGAACCCCAGGTATTCATTTATTGCCTTCCCGGTAAATACCACATTTTTGTTTCTCACTTTGGTCACCTTAGTGACCTTCAAGATGTGGGCCACATTGCTATAGAACTCCTTGACCATATGCTCATTCGCCTTCACACAATTATCTTTAAAGAACTCCCAACCCACCTGAGCCTGAAACTGTCTATGTACATTGGGGTGTAGGGGTAGGAGGTTTCTGTCTATGAAACTCCTCTCAAGAATCAATTTCCGTGCCGACCACCATTCCCTAAACTTGTAGAACGCCACATGGATGACGAATCTATCCTCCCAAATAGTGGGATTCCTAGTCCGGTCAACACCCGCAACCTGCGGCATACCACCCCCCGGTAACTCCCCATCTCCCTCATCACCTCTAGCACCCTCTCCAGATATTGATATTGTGGGGGAGGTAGAGTATTCATCCCCACTACCTACCGCTGGGCCCTCAAACGACCCTGAAGAAATGTTGATTGAAGCTCGAACATCGGGGGAAGATGGAGGAGTGTCTCTATGTATGGCATTTTTTGGATACGGGATGTAAAGAGGGACTGAATCTGAAAAAATCTCTCGGGAGGGCTCGTACTCACTCCCCGAGGTGTCAAGGGCTCTATCCGCCGCTTTGATTGTTTTTATCATGTCCTTTATGTTTTGTCTAGCCTGGGGAGTGAGTTTTACCATCCGTTGCTTCCCTCCCCGGGAGGAATTACCTCGGCCGGGTTGTTTGGCACATTTACCTCATTGTTTGACCATTATCTTCAAGCATACACATCTAACATAGTTAGTATCAGCACAGGCAGTGAAACAAGTCTTGAAATTGAATTGCAGAAATCAAGTTAAATGTTGCAGAAGGAGTTGTAGAACATGGCACCGCGACCCGCACAAATAGGAGTACGGCCGCACTAGGGGCACCGCGGACCACGCAAATGCGATCATGGTCCGCATTGGGACAAGGACCTGGACAACATCTTTCTGATTCTGCCCACCGTGGACCGCACACAAAGTAGTGTGGCCGCATTGGGGCACCGCAGACCACATAAAAGCAACCGCGGTCCGCACTGATGTAAGGACTAAAACACATCTCTCTGATCCAACCACCGTGGCCCACACAAAGTAGCACCGCGACCGCGGTAGGCCAACGTGGACCGCATAAAGTGCAATGTGGCCACACTGTTCATAGGTTCAATTTCGATCACATGGGCATCACAGTCCGCACAAAATGGTAATGAGGACTACGTAAGGGCACCGCGGACCGCATGCCACGAAGAGTACTTTGAACAAGCACTAAGTCAGGGGTTAAGTTTTTGCTATTTTTGTTCAAGTTTTCCACCTAACTTGTCCCAACTCATTTTACCCAGTTCACAAAGGTCTCTAAACACACAATATCCCACCATTACACTTTCCGAGGCTAACAAATGAAATAAAAATAAGAAGAAAAATAGACTCTAGCTACTGGGCATGAAAAACAAAATGAAATTATAATATAAAACAAAGAAAGATGATGAAATGTTACCAGATTGTGATGATGAGATGCAATTAATCAGGCTAAACACAAATTACTATCAGAAGAGAGAGTGAACAGTAGCTTTTAGGGGTCTGAGTGTTAAAATTTCAAAAAGTGTAAGTTGTGACCCTTGGGCTCTATTTATAGAAAAACAGTGGGACCCAGCCTTACCTACCAGCGCGTCCACACAAAATCGACCGCAGACCGCGCTGGGTTTGTTCAGAATGAAGCTTGAGCAGGCAACCTCCGCGGTCCGCACAAAACAGACCGCGGCCGTGGAGGTCCACCGTGGTTCGCACTAAATGGAATGTGGCCGCGGTGGCAAACTTCAGAGAGTACCACTTTTCACCATCGCCAGTGCGGACCGCACAAAAGCAACCACGGTCGCATTAGCAATCTTCAAAGACTGTTCAACTCTTTTTCCAAACTATTTTGCACTGCATCAACTCAATCCCTGCAACATCTCACAATCAGTTAGCTCAAAAATCAAACCTACACTACCAAAAAAACACAGAAAATAACAAAAAGAAAAAGACATGGGTTGCCTCACAAGCAGCGCCTGATTTAACGTCGTGGCACGACGCATGTTACCAGCACATCACTTTAGATGGAGAAGTGCCACCACGTGGCTATCATCAAATTTCCCAAGATAATGCTTGACCCGATGTCCATTGACTCTGAATACTTCACCATTCTTGTTCCTTAGATCAAGAGCACCAAATGGGGTCACGAACACAACTTCAAACGGCCCACTCCACTTTGACTTGAGCTTACCCGGAAACAGACGTAACCGGGAATTGAACAAGAGAACCTTATCTCCAACCTTGAACTCCTTGCCCCGAGCATATTTGTCGTGAAGGTACTTCATTTTGTCCTTGTACAAGGACGAGCTGGAGTAGGCATGGAATCTAAACTCATCAAGCTCATTAAGTTGTTCAACCCGCAGATTTTCCGCAACATCCCATTCTAAGTTCAACTTCCTCAAATCCCATATGGCCTTATGCTCTATTTCCACCGGAAGATGACAAGCTTTCCCAAACATTAACCGGTACGGTGACATACCAATCGTTGTTTTGTAAGCCGTCCAATAAGCCCAAAGAGCGTCATCCAACCTTTTCGACCAATCGGTCTTATTAGCATTGACAGTTTTAGACAAGATACTCTTAATTTCTCTGTTAGAGACTTCCACTTGGCCACTAGCTTGAGGATGATAGGGGGTCGAAACCTTATGATTGACACCGTACTTAGAAAGCAACGTGTCGAAAGCCTTGTTGCAAAAGTGAGACCCCCTATCACTAATGATAACACGAGGAGTGCCAAACCTTGTGAAGATACTCTTTTTCAAAAATGCCACAACACTTCGGGCTTCATTGTTGGGCAAAGCCATGGCTTTAACCCATTTTGAGACATAGTCCACCTCCACGAGAATGTAAGTGTTCCCACAAGAGCTCACAAAAGGACCCATGAAATCGATGCCCCAAACATCAAAGATATCCACTTCAAGAATTGTATTGAGGGGCATCTCATCCCTTTTAGAAATTCCGCCGGCTCTTTGGCACTCATCACATCTCTTCACCAAATCGCCTGCATCTTTAAACAAGGTAGGCCAGTAAAATCCACAACTAAGCACTTTAGAAGCCGTTCTCGCTCCGCCATGATGGCCACCATAGGGAGAGGAATGGCAAGCCTCCAAAATACCCAATTGTTCCTCCTCCGGGACACATCGTCGAATCACACTATCCGTGCAAATCTTGAACAAGTATGGCTCATCCCAATAGAAATCCAAACTATCCCACTTGAGCTTCTTCCTTTGGTTAGAAGAGAGCTCACACAGGATTATTCCGGTCACAATGTAATTGACAACATCGGCAAACCATGGCATATCCTTCATTGACACCGCAAGGAGTTGTTCGTCGGGAAATGAATCATTGATCTCAAGGCCGTCACAAGGCCTCCCCTCCTCCTCCAAATGGGACAAGTGGTCCGCTACTTGATTCTCACTACCTTTCCGGTCAACAATTTTTGGATCAAACTCTTGAAGAAGTAACACCCATCTCATCAATCTCGCCTTGGAGTCTTTCTTGGTCATCAAATACCTAAGGGCGGCGTGATCGGTGTGCACTATAACTTTGGCCCCCATAAGGTAAGGTCGAAACTTTTCCATAGCAAACACAATAGCTAACAATTCTTTCTCGGTGTCTGTATAGTTTCTTTGAGCCTTATTCATGGTCTTGCTTGCGTAGTACACCAGATGAAACATCTTTTTGATTCTTTGGCCCAAAACAGCCCCAACCGCAACGTCACTAGCATCACACATGAGCTCAAAGGGCAAGCTCCAATTTGGTGCGGTAATGATGGGGGTAGAAGTCAACTTGAGATTAAGAAGCTCGAATGCATGCATACAACTCTCATCGAACAACAACTTCGCATCTTTCTCTAGCAACTTGCACAACGGATGTACCGCTTTAGAAAATATTTTTATGAACCTCCGGTAGAAACCCGCGTGCCCAAGGAAACTCCTCACCCCTTTGATAGAAATGGGGGGAGGGAGCCTCAAAATAACCTCAAACTTGGCCTTGTCAACTTCAATTCCTCGCTTCGAGATTTTGCGACCCAACACTATACCTTCTTCTACCATAAAATGGCACTTTTCCCAATTGAGAACAAGGTTGGTGTCTTCACATCGGGCCAACACTCTATCCAAGTTTACCAAGCACTCCTCAAAATAATCCCCAACCACACTGAAATCATCCATGAAGACCTCCAAGATATCCTCCACCATGTCGGTGAAAATAGCCATCATGCAACGTTGGAAGGTCACTGGAGCATTACACAATCCAAATGGCATTCTAGAGAAAGTGAATGTGCCATAAGGACATGTAAATGTGGTCTTCTCTTGGTCCTCCGGGGCAATTAGAATTTGATTGTACCCTGAGTAACCATCCAGGAAATAATATAAAGCCCGGCCCGCAAGACGATCAAGCATTTGGTCAAGGAATGGCAATAGGAAATGATTTTTTCTAGTCTCCTTGTTCAGCTTCCGGTAATCCATACAAACTCTCCACTCGGTGACCGTTCTAGTGGGAATAAGCTCATTGTTGTCATTGGTCAGCACGGTCATACCACCTTTTTTCGGCACACATTGCACCGGAGAAGTCCACGAACTGTCAGAAATAGGATAAACCACCCCAACATCTAACCACTTGATAACCTCTTTCTTCACCACCTCTTACATTGCCTCATTTAGTCTTCTTTGATGCTCCAAGGAAGGCTTTGCATCCTCCTCCAAGATGATTTTGTGCATGCAAAATGCGGGTCTTATTCCCCGAATATCAGCTAGAGTCCATCCGATTGCCTTTTTCTACTTTTGAAGAACCGCCAATGTGGCCTCAACCTGCATGTTAGTAAGGCAAGAAGAAAGAATAACAGGTAAAGTAGAATTTGAACCCAAGAATTCGTACCTGATGTATGGAGGAAGTGGCTTCAATTCCAACACCAGTGGCTCCTCAATCGATGGCTTTGTTGGTGGAGTTTTGCGGTTTTCAAGATCCAAAGATAGCCTCCTAGGCTCATATGAATATGAACCCATACCATGCAATGCATTCATGCACTCCACTCTACTAGCATCATCATTGACATCCATATTAAGAAGCACGGCCTCAAGGGGATCTTCAAAATGGATCATGGAACTTGTGTCATCCACTATCACAGATGTGACAATGTCTACAAAAGAACACACTTCTGTGCTATTAGGTTGTCTCATTGATTTGCAAACATGGAATACCACCTTCTTATCCCCCACTCGAAAAGTCAACTCACCCGCTTCAACATCAACCAATGCCTTCCCCGTAGCTAGGAAGGGTCTACCAAGAATAATCGGCACTTCAAAGTCCACCTCACAATCCAATATGACAAAGTCGACTGGCAATATAAACTTATCCACCCGGACAAGTACATCATCGATTATGCCCAAAGGTCGCTTCATCGAACGATCCGCCATTTGAAGTCTCATTGAGGTAGGTCGAGGTTGTCCAATTCCCAAAGTCTTGAAGACCGAGTACGGCATCAAATTTATGCTAGCCCCCAAGTCACAAAGGGCCTTGGCAAAATCCGCACTTCCGATAGTACAAAGGATAGTAAAAGCTCCGGGGTCCTCAAGCTTGGGTTCCATTGAATGCACTATGGCACTCACTTAATGAGTCATTTTAATTGTTTCACACTCCATCGACCTCTTCTTTGTTACCAAATCTTTCATGAACTTAGCGTACCCCAGCATTTGCTCAAGCGCCTATACCAAAGGCACATTGATTGTAAGGCTCTTCATCATGTCAATGAACTTTTTGAATTGATTGTCACTCTTTTGCTTTGCTAACCATTGAGGATAAGGTGGAGGTGGCCTAGGAAAAGGTGCCTTGGCCTTTGGTACAACCGGCTCAGGCATGTAAATCACGTGCTCCCTAGACGGGTTCACGACATTTTGAGTCTCTACCTCGGCTTCATCATCAATATCAATCTGCACTTCATTATTCACATTTTGGTTAACCATATCATCAACAATCAAAGGTACGTCATTATCCCACAACTCAACATCTTCATCCATAACTTGCTTTTGCTTTGAGGCATTCACATCACCGCCTCTCCCACTTCTTGTTGTAACCGCCATCACATGATTATTATTCCCACCCTTCGGATTCACTACCGTATCACTTGGTACCGCACCCTTGGGATGAGTATTCAACACTTGAGAGATTTGTCCTAATTGCACCTCCAAGTTTCGGATAGATGTATTATGAGAAGCTAATTGGGCATCGGAATCTTGGTTCTTTTTCATCATTTGCTCGAACAAGCTTTCAATTCTCCCCATATCACTCCAGGAAGAACTCGAACCTTGAGAAGGAAAGGGGGTGGATTGTTCGGTTGTTGGTACATGGGGGCCTTTGAAAGCCTTGCCCCCAGTTGCCTTGGTTGCCGCTAATGTTCCACCCTCCTTGATTGTTGTTGTTGCTCCAATTATTGTTATTACCATTCCAATTCCCTTGGTTGCTTTGATTACCCCAATTGTTGTTTTGGTTGTTATTATTCCAATTGCCACCACCTTGTTGTTGATTATTGTTATTCCAATTACCTCCGCCTTGTTGTTGATTACCCCAATTTTCTTGAGGACGCCATTGTTGATTCGAAGAGTTGCCTCTATTCCCTTGGTAGTTATTGACATATTGGACCTCTTCGCTTTGATCATCATAGAACTCATTTGAATAACCACCACCATCATTGTTGTTGTCATATTGTTCACAATTACCTTGAGGATGTTGCCCTCTTTGCCTCCTTTTCAACATAGAAACACCTTCCATTGCATTGACTTGGCGCGGGTTTTGGACTTGTTGCAATTGCGCCTTTGCCAATTGATTCATAGTTGTTGTAAGCTCGGCAATAGCTTGGCCATGATCGTGCAATTCCTTGTGCAAATGGATGACCGTAGGGTCACCTTGGGGCACATTTTCTTGGCTTTTCCATGCTGAAGAGGTGTTGGCTATTTCATCAAGTACATCACATGCCTCTTGATAAGAAAGTTTCATAAAGTTCCCTCCGGCCAATTGGTTCACAATGCATTGATTCGTGGTGTTGATGCCCCAATAAAAGGTTTGTTGAATCATAGCCTCGGTCATGTTGTTATTAGGGCACTCTTTCACCATTGTTCTATATCTTTCCCATATCTCGTGAAAAGGTTCCGTTGGCTCCTGCTTGAAGGCTAGAATTTCATCTCGAAGATCTGCCATATGACTTGGAGAAAAGAACTTGGCAATAAATTTATCCGCCAATTCACCCCATGTTGTGATAGAATGATTGGGGAGCCTTTATAACCAATCCAATGCTTTACCCCGAAGAGAGAACGGGAAAATCCTCAATCTCAACGCATCCTCGGACATGTTTGTCTGCTTACTACCCCAGCATGTATCCACAAACCCCTTCAAGTGCTTGTAGGCATTTTGATCGGAGGCGCCCGTGAAATACCCCCTTTGATCGAGCAAGGTCAACATAACATTTGTGATTTGAAAGTTTCCCGCCCGGATTCGGGGAGGAACAATAGCACTGGCGTATCCTTGATTTGGTAAAACTCTAGGAGCCACTCTCGGCGGTGCCGGAAGAGGGTCTGGAATATTGTTGTTCTCATTTGCATTTACATTGGCATTTCGGCCTCTCCGTGGAAATTGAGGTAAGACCTCATCTTGTTCTAGATCCTCTACCTCTTCCCCCGCTATCACGTTGCCTAGAGGGTCATTTGCATTAAGAGCCATTTGTACCTAATTGATCGACAAAAACAAAATTAGTAAACAAGAAGGAAAGAGAAGCAAAACACAAAACTAAATAAGCAGATAGTCAACACCGTAAGCTCCCCAGCAACGGCGCCAAAAGTGATCATTGCCAACTCAACTCTACACTAAGGTAGGAGGAGCGGGTCGCAATAGCTTTTACCCGATATAAAGGTCGGGATCGAATTCCTCAGGGAGCTAGTAGTAGAGTTGGATTGTCTGTCTATCCTAGAGATGTGTTTGTACTCCTAATGTCACTTTAAACATTTTTGGGTTTTCAAATTATAACTATTTTTGTAAAACTATTGATTAACACCAAATTATGCTACGGGAATATTGCTGAGTTTTATCTAATAGGAAGAAGGGCACTAGGGTCGTGACACTACCTAGGTGGCTAATTGACGGGTAGATGTTACCAAGGTTCGATTGACATAATTGGGGCTTATGTTATAACCGTTGCACAATTTTACCCACTCTCACACCTCTCGGTAGAGAAAGTGACTTTGCCCAATTGACTCTCTCGAGACCAAATGGGTAGGCAAATTAGACCAAGCAACTAGGGTTCAAGTAGGGTAATTACTCTCTCGAGGTTTAACCCGTTAATTGAGACTATCATTTCTCATGAGTCCATCCCAATTCCTTGTTGGGTCAATTTTGGGGTTATAGACTCTCTTTCTCAAGAAGAGTTAAACCCACAAAGCTTGAATCAATGTTTGCAACCACCAATTCTAGAATTAAACATAAAATCAATCCAAATAGCAAACACTCATAGTCAATCTAACACTAGATGGCAACACCCATCAATTACCCACACTAGGATTGAGCCACAACCCTAGCTAATGGGTTTAGCTACTCATGCTAGATAAAGAAATTGAAGAAATAGATGATGAACTAAGCATATTAATTAATTGCTAAAATTAAAATACAAGAATCTATCGTAAATGCAAAGCAAAAGTGCCAAAAATGGCTACAAAATCCGTCCTCACGAGCGCAGCTGTTGTCTGATATGTCTCAATACACAAAAAATGGTAAAATATTCTATTTATACTAGGCTGAAAAAATTGGACAAATATACCCCTGCGGGGTCAGTGCAGGCCGCATTAAATGGACCGCGACTGCACTGGGCTTCATTCTGCTTCTCTGAACTTGGACACCACGGACCGCATAGAACGGACCGCGGCCGCAGAGGGAGCTGGTGCGGTCCGCGCAACCACGACCGCGGACCGTATGGCACTGGCTTTGCAAACTCAATCTCTCTGAACTTCATGACCGTGGACCGCACAAAAGAGTAGTGCGGTCATGGAGCCTTCACCGCGGACCGCGAGATGTGTACCGCGACTGCGCTTCTTCTAGTCCTGATTCACCAACTCTCTGAACCACCTAGTGCGGCCGCATTCCACTTTGCGCGGTCCGCACTAGGCCTTCTTTTCTCAATATTTCTTGGTCTTTGATACTTGAGCAGGTTTCACTCCTTTTTGAGCCGATCTTTGACATTTCGTCACTTTGTCGATCAAACCTGCGATCAAGCACAACTTGTGAGCCTTTTAGGACTATTTTGTAACAATATATGATCAAAGCATAGGAAAGTAGGGGCATAAAACATGTTAAAATCCTAACTTATCAAGCAGCAACAGCAATAGTGAAATCACAGCTTCCTGGTAGTCCCACCTACCGAAATATCCCGAACTACACTGAACTGATTCCTTTATAGCCAAAGATATGTAGGCAACCTCGGAAGCAAGGTGCGGTCAAATCTTTCAAAAATGCTTCCCACTGTCACACCTCCTTTTTGCGCGCCCTGCCCCGAAGGGTTAGATGCGCGGGTGGAGTTTTTCCAATTTAAGTGACAATATTCGAAATGGGATTATTTATTTAATTCAGAGTCGCCACTTGGGAAAGGTTTGGCTTTTGGTGTCCCAAGTCACCGGTTTATCTTGAATCCCAAATCGAGGAGATTTTCGACTTTTCCAAATGAAGTCTGCGAACCAGAAATTCTAAGTAAGGAATTCTGTTGACCCGAGGGAAGGTGTTAGGCACCCTCGAATCCCGTGGTTCTAGCACGGTCGCTTAAATTATTATAATGGCTAAATATCTGATTTAAATACATGTTGTGACCTATGTGCTTTTATTAAGTTTTAATCGCCTTTATTATTGTCATTTATTTTACAGAATTGCAACGTCGTGAAAATGCGTCTCGAACCACGTCACAATCAATGCACCCGTGATTGTTGACACATTTGGACTTCATTGAGATTTGGATTTGGGTCACATCAATGTGCACCCGAACCTAAGAATGTGATTTAATTAAACCGCGCCAACAGAGTCTAACGCGTAATTATCTTTGTAGAAGGCCATGAAATTTATTAAATGGCCCATCCTGAATTCTAGATAATTATCAAGGTTATTTATTGAGGGCCCCGCGATTTACATCTCATTTGGCGAGGCTCGTCTCATTATTTTAGAAGGAACATCCTAAAACGGTTACATTTCTGATGTGTTTGTCTCTTAAAAATAGAAGAAAAGATGCGTGCTATTTTTAACTATGTGTTTGGCCCAAATCCGGATTTAGCTAATCGTCCGATTAATTATTTACGGACTGAAGAAACATCGTACCTCATGAAAACATGCTTTGAACTTGATAAAAAAGAAATGTATATGGGATTGATGAAATGTTACGACTGTTACAAGAGCTCCCTAACTTTAACTTATTCAGACAAGATTAATTAAAATTGCTTGTTTAGGAAATGCGACTGGTGGTATTTGAAACTCATCCTGTAAACTGCTTCACGCAAACTGAAACTCAAGAGTTTGAAACTGTATTATCTTTAGCCAGATCTAAACAATCATTTGCCCTTAAATATTCGAAACATGCTTAAATAGCGAGTTTGAGCTAACAATTGTATTAAGATGGCTACACATTTTCATGGATGGTATTTACATCTTATATACTACTAAACGAATAAAATGTCACAGTTTCAGATTGGCATAAACTTTAATTAAGTACAACCTTACTAATGTGTCTCTATTAGGCTAATCAGACCAAGAAACTACAAATCTTAACAACATTAAAAGGCAATTCATAAGCAATACAACAGGTGCTTCTAAATCCTTCAAATCTTTCGATTCATGCTTTCATTGTTACATCAAATGCGAGTCTTAGTATGTACCTGGATATTGGATACAACAGAAGGAGCAAGGGGTCAGTAGGGCAATAGAAGCGATACCAAACAGCAGCAGTAACAGTAGGTACCAATAGAACAACTCCCAGTGCAAGATACAGTTAGAACCGACAAGAAATGGTAGACAGGTAGCAGCAAACAATGCAGTAGGAATAATACTCCAAGACAGACCAACCCAGGGGAAACGAACAATATGAATCAACTAATGAACTCAGCTGATACTTGGAAGAAAACGAGAGTTGATTGAACAGGTTGAACAAGACTGGGAATCAGACAAACAAGACAGAAGTAATTTGCTGATTTTCTGCTTATCCCTTTTCCTATCTTCTTTCTTTTCAAGAATCCAATATCAGTCTGCAGTTTTGAACTTATACTTAAGTTATCAGAAAGAGACCTTTTCCAGTTTTTTTTTTTACTGTTTTTCCCCAGAACTTCAATTCTCAGAATTTCAGTTTAGGCTCCCCCTCTGTCTCTCTATGTATGTCTGTGTGTGTATACTTCTCAGTGTGTATTTCAGCTCTCTCTTTCAAAAATTCCTCACAGTCTGTCTATATTCCTTTCCCTTATAATTCTGTCTCCTCTCTATCTCCTAATCCTGTCCCTCTCTCTATCTTTTGTGTGTATCCCTATCTCCAGAACTTCAACTCTCCCTTTATAAGCCTCCCACTCCAAACTTTATCAGCCTGTTGGATTAAATCAAATAACCCCTCCCATGTGCTCCCTTTTTCAGTTCCACTTTAGCTATTTAAGTATTAATCCCATGACATTCCCTTGGCAGGCTTTAACTTTTCATTTTATTATCTAAAAGCAAGTATGAGCATTAAAATATATCTGACAGCATATACTGTCAGATTGTTTAAACTTAAAAGCTTCTTAATGCAGAAAAACAGGCTGTGCACAAGGCACATGAGGTGCACCAATGCACATGCTGTGCACCAGTGCACATGCCTTCCAATTCAGGATTTAAACATAAACAATCCCTTTTTTACATTGACTGATCCAAATCAAACAGCTATAAGTAAACAAAACTGGTTCTGAATTGATTTCAACAAATGTTCAACAGAAGCAAATCGATTTACTATGCTCAGACAGTTGAAATTAATTGACGACACATGTCGACTCGACTATATTAGTATGAACATACACAATCGCAGCCAAAAATCAAACATTTAAACAGTATTGATACATGGTTCGCATTATACTGACTAAACAGGAATACACTAGGGGAGTCAACTAACCAGTCCAAACTCGAAAATCAGCTACTTGCACAAACAAATACACAATGCCTTATCAGAATAGGAGGGGGAATTTAGACAAACAAAACAGAGGTTCAGGCGAAGTAGTTGAAGCACAGTTGATAGAGGTCAAGGACATAAACAGCAAACGAACAGACCCTTACAACGAACAAACAAACCAAAACAAATAAGAAAAGAAAGAAAACTCACCTTAAGCCGCAAAAAGATCAAAACCTTAACTCGGACTTGGCCAAGCCTTTCTTAAGGCTGAACGGACTTTAAACGAAGTGTTTCTCAGACGAGAAACACTTGGATTAAAGTCCATTAGACCTTAACCTCTTTGGTTCGAACGGATATGGACCAGTGACGAAGAACCCACAAATTCCAAAAACTCAGATCTGGGGTTCACGCTTTCCTGATCAGATTCGGACCAAACCAAGTATGGTTTGGTCACGAGGGGGGTCTGGGGAGTGTCTGGTACGAAACTGGGGTTGGTTGGGTTAGATCGAGTTTTGACTCGAATCTTCGAATGAAGATTCGAGGACCTGGGGGGTGATTCGAACCACATGGTTAGCAGATCCATGTTCAGGATGGCAAAGGGGTTTTAGGGTGTTAAGGGGAAGGTCACCGGCGTTCAGGCCGCCGGGTTTCTGGTGAAAGTGTGCAGGGGCGGCTAGGGTTTGAAGGAGATGGGTTTGGGTGAAGACGACGAGGCCGGGGTATTGGATAGGGGGGTAGGGTAAGGATTCGGGCTTATATAGTTAGTGGGTGGGTCGATCTCAACCGTTAGATCAATCTAGATCTACGGTTTGGATCTGATGGTCTTAAGTGAAACGGTGTCGTTTCAAATGTTGAGGGTTTGGGTTTGGCCCGGGTGTAAACGGGTCGGGTTTGTTGATGGGTTATGGGGATTGATCTTGGCCGTTGATCACTCTGAGATCAACGGCCCAGATCAGGCACGACTCAAACGACGTCGTTTGGACATCCTGGGCATCAGGTGACCTGGGCTGGGCAGGCCTGGGTCTTGGGCTGTTTGTTTGGGCCAATTTTGTTAAAATTGGCCCAAGTCCGGAAGGGGTCTTTTCTTTATTTTTTTTTATTTTTTTTTTTTTTATTTTTTTTTTCTTTTCTGATTTATTTTAAAACAAAGCTAAGCCAAAAAATCAAATTAAAATTAAATACACACTCAAATACAATTATTTGCACACATACTAAAATACTTCAAAACCGGTAAAGTCAAACCAAATAAAATCACGGACGAAAATGCCTATTCACGATTTTCTATTTAACGACCGAATCACATTTTTTGAATTTTATTTTAATAAAGTAAATAAATAAGAATGGGCCAAAATCACAAATAAATCCACAAGGTGCCGCACAGAAATCCGAAATTGTACAGCGGGGCCAATTATATATTTTTTTATTTCTTTTTGGAGCGATTGTCGTGTGAAGCAAAAATCACGTGCTCACAGCTGCCCCTCTTTGTTCGGAAACACGAAGGGTTTTCGTGCAAAGATCAAATGAGCGTGTATGAGCGATTTTTGCCTATAGACCACTCCGTATGAAACATTTTTTGAAAGATCTGACCGAATCTTGCTTCAAAGATTTCCTACATATCCTGGGCTAAACAGGAATCAGGTCAATGTAGTTCGAGAAGTTTTGGTAGCTGGGGCTACCATGGGACTGCAATGCTTGCCGCTACTGCTGCTGCTGTTGTCACTGCTACGTCACTGACCGCCTTATTACAACCAAGCGAAAATTGGAAACTGAACTAACTACTTTTATGCATGTCAACTGCTAGTTACAAGATTCCTATCTATGATTCTTTTACGACTTGATCTTGGGTCTTAGCTGATTCTGCTTGTAGACTCTGATCTGAAACTTGATGCTTGCGAGTTGCGGCGACTTGTTTTTTAATCTCCGGGATACCGAATAAAATGTGACCGGCAGAGGTCAGGACCTTAGTCAAATGTTGGAGTCGATTTGCTTTCCCTTTACTCTGATATCTCGGGATATCTCTTTTTTTTTTTGTCTTTTTCTTCTTTGATTCCGAACTGGGATTTATCTCTGGGTCATTTCGATCCATGTGGCTCGAGGTCAGACCTGCGAGAGAAAAGAAACAAACAAACGAAATTTTCTGCCCCAGTTTCACTAGGAAAATTTCGTTACTTATTCACCAGGAAGTTCATAAATTTGATGAAAGAGGATATGCGTGCTCAGTTCAGGGTTGGAGCCCTAATATCGACTAGCTGGGGAAAGGTTCAGTGTAGGGTTTAAAACCCTTACGCCAAACAAAGGACGAATTCAGTTTAGGGTTTAAAACCCTAATGCTGCCTAAAAGAAAAAAGTTCAGTTTAGGGTTTAAAACCCTAATGCTGACTAAAAAGGAAAATTCAGTTTAGGGTTTAAAACCCTAATGCTGATTGGCTGGAAAAGCTCAGTTTAGAGTTTAGAACTCTAATGCTGGCTGAAAGGAAAAAGTTCAGTTTAGGGTTTAAAACCCTAATGCAGACTGAAAGGAAAAAGTTCAGTTTAGGGTTTAAAACCCTAATGCTGACTAAAGGAAAAACTCAGTTCAGAGTTTAGAACTCTAATGCTGGCTGAAAGGAAAAAGTTCAGTTTAGGGTTTAAAACCCTAATGCTGACTGAAGGAAAAGCTCAGCTTAGAGTTTAGAACTCTAATGCTGGCTGAAAGGAAAAAGTTCAGTTTAGGGTTTTAAAACCCTAATGCTGACTGAAAGGAAAAAGTTCAGTTCAGGGTTTAAAACCCTAATGCTGACTAAAGGAAAATTCAGTTTAGGGTTTAAAACCCTAATGCTGATTGCATGGAAAAGCTCAGTTTAGAGTTTAAAACTCTAATGCTGGCTAAAAGGAAAAGTTCAGTTTAGGGTTTAAAACCCTAATGCTGACTAAAGGAAAATTCAGTTTAGGGTTTAAAACCCTAATGCTGACTAAAGGAAAATTCAGTTTAGGGTTTAAAACCCTAATGCTGATTGCATGGAAAAACTCAGTTTAGAGTTTAAAACTCTAATGCTGGCTAAAAGGAAAAGTTCAGTTTAGGGTTTAAAACCCTAATGCTGACTAAAGGAAAATTCAGTTTAGGGTTTAAAACCCTAATGCTGATTGCATGGAAAAGCTCAGTTTAGAGTTTAAAACTCTAATGCTGGCTAAAAGGAAAAGTTCAGTTTAGGGTTTAAAACCCTAATGCTGACTAAAGGAAAATTCAGTTTAGGGTTTAAAACCCTAATGCTGACTAAAGGAAAATTCAGTTTAGGGTTTAAAACCCTAATGCTGATTGCATGGAAAAACTCAGTTTAGAGTTTAAAACTCTAATGCTGGCTAAAAGGAAAAGTTCAGTTTAGGGTTTAAAACCCTAATGCTGACTAAAGGAAAATTCAGTTTAGGGTTTAAAACCCTAATGCTGATTGCATGGAAAAGCTCAGTTTAGAGTTTAAAACTCTAATGCTGGCTAAAAGGAAAAGTTCAGTTTAGGGTTTAAAACCCTAATGCTGACTAAAGGAAAATTCAGTTTAGGGTTTAAAACCCTAATGCTGATTGCATGGAAAAGCTCAGTTTAGAGTTTAAAACTCTAATGCTGGCTAAAAGGAAAAGTTCAGTTTAGGGTTTAAAACCCTAATGCTGACTAAAGGAAAATTCAGTTTAGGGTTTAAAACCCTAATGCTGATTGGCTAGGGGCAAAGTTCGAGAATACTAAACGACCCTTTTTTTTTTTTTTTTTTTTTGAACTTTCTTGTTTTAGTAGAAGATACAAGGGAGTTTCGTGGAAACTTACCTTTCGAGTGAATTCCTTATTGCCAAAATATTTCTTGTACCCGTGTACCTTCTTCTTTGGGCGACACCTGCTCCTTGCACGGTTGTCTTGGATCATACCTGTTTCAACTTTTCAAACAAAGGACAATTGTTAGTTCGGAAATGACGGTCGGTTTGGTGACCTTGATCGTTCCCGGTTGCTTTGTTGCGTCTTCATTTCTGTTGTGAAGTCCCGCCATTGATTTGATTCATATGCCGAAACCCTTTAGACCGCTCAGGCTTGTATTTCCAGATTCTGTGATGATTTGCCTCGTAAGGCTCTTTTTTTTTTTTGTGTCCCGTTTTGCTTGGAGATTCTCAACGAGGATTTTATTGGAGGTATTTTGTGGGGATTTGTACAAAAGGGAAGCTTTGTGGGGAATATTTACAAAAGGACTTGCTGGGATGTGCTGAGGAGATTCCATTTTTTTATTTTTTTATATTTTTTTTTTTTTTTTTTTATATTGAGGAGATTCTGTGGGAGATTGTACAAGACTCTGTTGGGATTTGTACAGGGGGAGACTCTGTGGGGATTTGTCCGAAGGTGGACTTGCTGGGGAAGATTTCAAGATTTCTCTCTTTTTCCTTTACTCCGGCACACCATCAAACGTCATGATCCATCATGTTTGGGTAATTATATCAACGAGATGAGGTGCTTTCCTTCATGAGACGGGATTCCGTGCAGACAAACCATGCCACCTACTCTTTCCGGTGCATCCTGAACTCTGGGTTAAAATGCAAAAAGGGATTCGAAAAGAAACAAAGCAGGGGAAAACAAATCAAAAAAGGAATACCCTTTTCGGGACGAGAAAGACTTATCTGAGGAAGATAACGCTGGCTTTAAATGACATGACATGCCTTTTGGACTGGACGTCTGACCTTCTAAGAGCTTGCGTTTTCCTGAACCAGAACGGACCTGTGATTCCAAACTGGTGGGACTCTGCCGAGACTTTCTTGGGGTGGCGTCATTCTTTTCGGCCAACAGCGCCCTTTGCGGGTTTTCGCTGGCTGACCTCCCTCATTTCTCTTCCTGACGTCGCTTGATAGCACTCTTTGCGAGTTTTTACTAAACAAGCTCTCTCATTTTGGTTTCTCTTCTCCCGTCGCCTCGTGGTGCCCGAAGGTTTTCACCGCCGAGACTCTCTCATTTTATTTCTCTCAACTCAGGGTGTGCTGGTTTCCTTTTGTGATGCTTATTGGTTTCCCACCATCTTTGGTAATTGATTTGAAGGCTTGTACCTGGTAAAGAGAGGTAGCTGATACTAAACTTCTTAAGTGTCTGACATGCCCCGGTTTTCAATTTCAGGGTGAATGGGATTTTGTTGTTGGTGTGACTGAACCTCAGGGAGAGGCTGCCTACGTATCCTTTCGGAATCAAGTCAAACGTAGTTCAGGCCTCAATCAATTTTTTTTTTTTTTTTTTTTTTTTATATAACGGCTCAAAAGGTGGTAGCGAGAATTGGGCAGTGTTTGGGGAGTAGTGGGGAATAAACACCTTTGCCCTTTTCACTGTGTCAGGACCACTTGGAGTAGGATCTAGACGTAGTACCTCTTGACTGCATCTGCATTCACCGCTGTGTCAGGGTCATTTCCTTCGATATCACCTAAATACAATGCTCCTCTTGGCAATATTTTCCTTACGATGTATGGGCCTTTCCAATTTGGGGCAAACTTTCCTTTTGCTTCTTCATGATGCGGCAGAATACGCCTCAGTACCAATTGTCCTACTTCGAAATTCCGAGGTCGGACTTTCTTGTTGTAAGCACGGGCCATCCTTCGTTGGTATAACTGTCCGTGACAAACTGCAGCCATCCGCTTTTCGTCAATCAACGTCAATTGCTCCAGTCGAGTCCTAACCCACTCGCTGTCCTCGATTTCTGCTTCGACAATGATTCGAAGTGAAGGAATCTCTACCTCTGCCGGTATTACGGCCTCGGTTCCATAAACCAAAAGATAAGGAGTCGCTCCCACCGATGTGCGCACCGTAGTGCGATACCCCAATAACGCAAAAGGTAACTGCTCATGCCACTGTCGGGAACTTTGTATTGTTTTCCTCAAAATCTTCTTGATGTTTTTATTCGCAGCTTCTACAGCACCATTGGCTTTTGGCCGATAAGGAGTGGAATTCCTGTGTGTTATCTTGAATTGCTCGCACACATCTCCCATCAAGTGACTGTTCAAGTTTGCTGCATTATCTGTAA
Organism: Nicotiana tabacum; assembly: GCF_000715075.1. NCBI lineage: Eukaryota > Viridiplantae > Streptophyta > Magnoliopsida > Solanales > Solanaceae > Nicotiana > Nicotiana tabacum. The sequence goes on from NC_134087.1 coordinate 200,675,197, forward strand.
TGATAGTCGCAGGAATACCGAAACGACAGATAAGATTTGAGTGTACAAAATCCACTACAGCTTTCTTGGTGACCGACTTGAGAGTGACAGCCTCTACCCACTTTGTGAAGTAATCGATGGCAACCAGTATAAACCTATGTCCATTCGAAGCCTTTGGTTCAATTGGTCCAATGACGTCCATGCCCCAAGCGACAAATGGCCAAGGTGCGGACATGGGATGCAGTTCCATGGGAGGTGCATGAATCAAATTACCGTGCACTTGACACTGATGACACTTCCGGACAAAGCTAAAGCAATCCTTTTCCATGGTCATCCAGTAATAACCTGCTCTAAGGATCTTCTTCGCTAAGACATACCCGTTCATGTGAGGTCCACACACACCTGCGTGTACTTCGTGCATGATCTTTCTCGCTTCCTCGATATCGACACATCTTAAGAGATTGAGGTCCGGAGTCCTCTTATATAACAATTCACTGCTCAAAAAGAAACCGCTTGCATGTCGCCTAATGGTCCTCTTTTGATCTCCAGTTGCATGCTCGGGGTATTCTTGTGTCTTTAAGAATTTCTTGATGTCATGGTACCAAGGCTGCGTATTTGATCCCGCCTCGATTACACTGCAGTAGCCGTGTCTTTCCTTGATTTGGATTTCCAAAGGATCGACGTGGGCGTCGCCCGGGTAGGGTAGCATAGAAGCCAGAGTAGCAAGTGCATCTGCCAGTTCATTGTGAAACCTCGGAATATACCTGAATTCTATTGAGTTAAAGCGCTTGCTGAGGTCCTCCACATGTTGTCGGTATGGGATAAGTTTGACATCCCGAGTTTCCCATTCGCCTTGAACTTGCCGGATGATCAGGTCAGAATCTCCCATAATCAGTAAGTCTTTGACATCCTGATCGATTGCCATATGTATGCCCATAATGCAGGCTTCATATTCAGCTGTATTATTTGTGCAGAAGAAATGAAGTCTAGCTGTGGCGGGATAATGCTGACCGGCAGGTGAGATCAAAATTGCCCCAATCCCTATACCCTTGGCATTCACGGCTCCGTCAAAGAACATCTTCCAAACATGAGCTTCCTCTGAGATCACTTCTACGGTGTTTACCTCTTCATCTGGAAAGTAGGTATCCAATGGCTGGTATTCCTCATCGACCGGGTTTTCGGCCAAATGATCTGCTAACGCCTGGGCTTTCATTGCCGTGCGAGTGACATAAACTATGTCGAACTCCGTAAGCAAGATTTGCCATTTAGCCAGTCTCCCAGTAGGCATTGGTTTCTGAAATATATATTTCAAGGGATCCAACCTGCTTATGAGGAATGTAGTGTGGGCTTGGAGATAATGCCTCAGCTTTTGAGCAACCCATGTGAGAGCGCAGCATGTCCTCTCCAACAGAGTGTATTTGGCCTCGTAGCTGGTGAATTTCTTGCTCAGGTAGTAGATCGCCTGTTCCCTTTTCCCGGTCACATCGTGTTGCCCCAGGACGCAGCCAAAGGAGTTCTCCAAGACTGTCAGATACAAGAAAAGTGGCCTCCCTGGTTCGGGAGGGACCAAGACTGGGGGATTCGAAAGGTACTCTTTGACTTTATCAAAGGCTTCTTGACACTCCGTTGTCCACTTAATCACCGCATTTTTTCTTAACAACTTGAATATGGGCTCACACGTGCTTGTCAGCTGGGCAATAAACCGACTGATGTAGTTCAGCCTGCCCAAAAGACTCATCACGTCTTTCTTCGTTCTTGGGGGGGGTAGATCTCTGATAGATTTTATCTTAGTCGGATCTAGCTCGATACCTCTCCTGCTTACGATGAAACCCAAAAGTTTACCCGATGGAACTCCGAAAGCGCATTTGGCTGGATTTAGCTTCAAGTCATACTTCCTTAGCCTCTCGAAGAATTTCCTCAAGTCTTGGATGTGATTATCCTGTGTCCTGGACTTGACTATTACATCGTCCACGTACACCTCTATTTCCTGATGCATCATGTCATGGAAAATGGCGGTCATGGCCCTCATATAAGTAGCCCCAGCATTCTTTAAACCAAACGGCATGACCCGATAACAGTAGGTGCCCCAAGGCGTGGTGAAGGCAGTTTTCTCGGCATCCTCTTCATCCATCAATACCTGATGATACCCAGCGTAACAATCTACGAAAGACTGTATCTCGTGCTTGGCGCAATTGTCAACGAGGATGTGGATGTTGGGCAGCGGGAAATTATCTTTAGGACTTGCTCTGTTCAGATCTCGGTAATCTACACATACTCGAGTTTTCCCGTCCTTTTTCGGTACTGGAACCACATTCGCCAACCATGTTGTATATTGGACTACCCGGATCACTCCTGTTTTCAGTTGCTTGGTGATCTCCTCTTTAATTTTGTCACTGACCTCGGTTTTGAACTTTCGTTGCTTTTGTTGAACCGGAGGACAATCAGGATGAATCGGCAATTTGTGAACCACTAGATCGACACCTAGTCCCGGCATGTCATCATATGACCAAGCAAACACGTCTTTAAATTCAAGAAGAAGTTGAATTATCGCCTCTCGCGTTTTCTTGTCCGTGTGAATGCTTATCTTGGTCTCCCGGATTTCTTCCGGGGTTCCTAAAGTTACCGGTTCAGTGTCATTCAGATTTGGCTTAGGTTTATTCTCGAAATATTCCAACTCTCGGTTTATCTCCCTAAAAGCCTCTTCCGCATCATATTCTGGTTCTGGATCCATTAATTCGCAGTTAAATAGCTCATTGTGATCCGGGCGTGAAGTCCGCAAGCATGTCATATTTAAAGCCGCATTATTAGGACTGAAAAGGAAGATAAGAGGAAAAGTAATAAAATCAGAACGAAAGAAAGAAAGGAAAGCAATGAAGATTTTTTTTTCATTTTCTTTGGAAAATTGGAAGACAACAACGTTTACAACTAGGAATTCGGAACAAAAAATGAAAAGAAGAAAACGTTCAAGTTATGTCCCGGAGATAACTTGTGATACAAGAAAGGTGGCAGGACAGGTCTACCCGGACTTCCGTCTAGTTGGGAATGGCGTGATCTCCCAGTTTTGGAGCTTGGCGTTTGGCCCCATGTATATCATCTCAGCAGTGCTCGTGCCTTCGCCTGGTTGAACCATATGGACCTCGTAGAGCATTTCCCTCATTGCCCCACATATTTCCTCGATTTCCTCAACTGTGAAGACCTCATCTTCTTCTTCTTCAGTGTACCCTGGCCTGACAAAAGTCGCATGTAAATCCGGCAGTGGTTGAGGCAACTTCCAGCCCTCATTTCTCCTTTTCTTTGCCCATTTTTCGTCTGCTGGAGTAGGTTTGAAACCTAGTCCAAAAGGTTTCTTGATGACTGGTAAAGTAATGGGTTCCGTCGTTCCCTGAAGATTTCGTCCAAGCCCCTTCCCCGGCCTAAATCCGTGTCGGATCATCTCTTTGGCCACCATAACCGAAGCGTTAGACAAGAAAGGCTGGGGGCAAGGTACTCCCTCTTCGTGCTGCTCTGCCAATACCACCTCGAAAGCTTGATAGACCGTATGCTCACTCCCTTCTCTTGGTTCAAGATACGGGATAGATGGGTCCCGATAAATGGCATGTTCATCTTCTCCATGGACCACGATCTCTTGGTCTTCATACTCGAACTTCACCATCTGGTGAAGAGTAGAAGGCACGGCTCCTGTCGCATGGATCCAAGGCCTTCCAAGGAGGAAATTGTAAGATGTGTCCATGTCGATCACTTGGAAAGTGACTCGAGATTCGACTGGTCCTATGACCAGCAACAGGTCTATTTCTCCCATGGTGTCTCTCTTGATACCATCGAAAGCTCTCACGCAAACGTTGTTGGGTCGGATTCTTCCGGTCTCAATTTCCATTCTTTGCAGCGTGGAGAGCGGGCAGATGTCAACACCTGATCCCCCATCCAGCATCACCCGCTTGACATAGTAGTCCTCACATTTGACTGTTAAATGCAATGCCTTGTTGTGTGCTGCTCCTTCCGGGGGTAGATCGTTCTTGCTGAAGGAGATTTGGTTGACGGCGAAGAATCTTTCTGTCATCCGCTCTAGTTGCTCCACCGAGGTTTTGACCGGTACGTATGCTTCATTCAGGGTTTTCAACAGGATCTTTTGATGCTCGGTTGACCTCATTAATAGTGACAGCATGGACACTTGCTCAGGGTGCTTGCGCAGCTGGTCTATCACTTCGTAATCCGGCATCTTCATCTGCTTGAAGAACACTTCCGCTTCTTCAACACTCACAGGCTCCTTTGGAGGGAAACGCCTTTGTGTGGCGTTGTTTAGTTCTTGGGTATTTGAGTACCCTCCAACGAAAGTATTTTCTGGAAGTTCTTCCATGACCTCCTTACCTTTATACGTTACCAAAGTCTTTTGATAATTCCACGGCACTGTGGACGGGTTGGTCATTGTCTTTTGTGGCACGCGTCCGATAACCACTGGCTCATTCAGCCGAGGTGGTTGAATCGTCCCCCGGACCACATAGGCCCCTTTTGGCACGTACATAGGTTTTGCCTTTTTGATCCCGAAGTTCTGCGTCTTCTTGGCTTGACCCCGCGGTACGTAAAGAACTCCACCCTTTGCTGGTACTACTTTCTTCTCCACCTTCTTTTCAGGCTTGCTTTCTGCAGCCTTGGCCTCTTCCCCCTTTCTGATTTCTGGTCTATTTCAGGCCTCCTCCCTGTGTCGACAATGGCAATTATGGCTTTCAAGGCAGGGTCGAACTCTTTGTCTTCACAAATCATGCCGATCAGCGGCCCATTATTGTGAGCGGGCAATGGATTGTTAGTTACATTTGGGATCTCTTCGTCCCTTAGCACTATCTTCCCCTGCTCTATCAAATTTTCGACCACTCTTTTCAATGACCAGCAGTCGTTTGTATCATGTCCTTCGGCCCCTGAATGATAGGCGCATCTGACTCCGGCTTTGTAAGAAGGAGATGTCGGGTTTTGCCTCGTTTGGGGAATTGGTTGCAAGAAACCCAACTGGACTAGCTTAGGGAACAATGTGGAGTATTGTTCACCAATGGGCGTGAAAGTCCGCCGTCGAGGCGGCTCTTGGGGGCGGTAGTTATTTTGCGGGGGTTGTGGGTTATAGTGGTTGCGGTAAGGAGGCTGATTTCTGGGAGGTGGAGCTGGGCCTCGGTTGGCTTGTTGTGGTGAATGGTTATAAGGCTGGGCATTCATGACCATATAAGGTTGATGAGCATATGCCACATTTGAGTGGGGGTAGTAGTGTTGTGGGGCCCTTTCCGAAAAATGGGGCCTGGGATGACGATACTCCCTTGCTTCAGAGGCTGCCATAGCCGTTTCTTCCTTCTTCTTCCCCCTTGTCGTCCCTCCAGACCCGCTTTGGACGGCCTGGGAGGTTGCCCTTATGGCTGCTTGACTCAATATCCGACCCGTTTTCAGCCCATTCTCTACCATCTCTCCTATCTTGATTGCTTCCGCGAATGGCTTACCCATGGCTGACATCATGTTTTGGAAATAGTCAGACTCTTGAGCCTGGAGAAAGGTAGTGACCATTTCCACTTCATCCATGGGAGGCTTCACTCTCGACGCCTGTTCACGCCACTTAATAGCATACTCTCTAAAGCTTTCCGAAGGCTTCTTCTTCAGATTCGACAGAGAGTTTCGGTCTGGCGCAATGTCGATGTTATACTGGAATTGCTTTACAAAATCTCTGGCGAGATCATCCCATATATGCCATCGGGACATTTCCTGATCCATATACCATTCTGAAGCTATCCCTACTAAGCTTTCCCCAAAATACGCCATTAGCAGTTCTTCCTTTCCGCCGGCTCCTCGCAATTGGTTGCAGTATTTCTTAAGATGTGCAATGGGGTCACCGTGCCCATCATATTTCTCGAATTTGGGGGTCTTGGAACCCGTTGGCAGGTGCACGTGAGGGAACATGCACAGATCGGCGTAAGAGACGCTCTTTTGTCCACTCAACCCTTGCATATTCTTCAAACTTTGTTCAAGGCTTCTCATTCTCTTAGCAATCTCATTTTGTTCTGCAATCCTGGGGTTCTGATCCTGTCCCGGTGCGAGTTCGCACTGAGGCGGTAGAGGATTATTGTTGGTAGCGAACCTGGTTGGTTCCATTGAGAACGATGGTGCTTGGAATGTAAAAGAGGATGCGTCAAAGCTTGGCTTGTATGTGGCAGGCTGTGCCGTAGCTGGGCAAGGTGATGCAGTAAAGATATTCATGCTTGCATCGGTGGCCGACATTCGGGGATGAGGCTCAGAAGGTGATCCGGCGGAGAAAACGGAGTTGGCTGGGTACCCGAATGGGGTAGCAGGGTAATTTATGGGGACATTAGAAGTCCCACCTGACCTGGAGAATAATTCAGGGAATCCGGGGACGACACTTGGCGGCTCTTTCCCATTGTTCCAATCATCCAGCATTTCCAACATGCGGAGCCGCAGGATTCTATTTTCTTCTGCAGTTGCGGATTCAGGCGTGAGGACGGCTGAGATTGAGCTCTCCTCAGAGACGGGGACTGTTTGCAATGGAATTTCCGAAGACATTTCCACACTACCTTTTGACCTGGTGAAGTAGGTGTGAGTACTGTTTCTGGTCCTAACAATAGGTAGTTGAACACCTCTCCTTGACCTCGTGAAGTATGAGTGCGAGGCCAGACTTTCACCAAACCAACCGTCTTTTCAAAAACCCTGGAAACATGCTCAATGACAAGCGCACGGTTAATTTGCAGCAAATAACAGATAGTTAATCTCACGTTGGGCATGATGCACCTATACAGTTAAGTGGATTACTATATGTCTGCTACGAGAGCACGCGTCATTCCGGTATTTTCCTCTTATTTTTTCTTTTGTTTTTTTTTCTTTTATTTTATTTTCATTTATTTTTCTTTTATATTTTTTTTTGTAGCATTTTTTGTAGCAAAATAAAATGCGATCGGATCCGATGAGGATTGCCTACGTATCACGATACTCACGTGAATCAGATCATTACGTAGTTCGAAAGCACAAATGAGTATGAAAGAAGCAAATTCTTTATTATTGAAGCAGTCTATTACAAACTACATTTTGCAAAAGAAAAAGCAAACTTTGAAAATAAACCTAGACTCAAAAAATAGACTAAAAATCACCCTGATGAAAAAAAAACAGGCAGAAGATGCTAAGATACAGATTTGACCTATGAATGCATTATGGTTTTAAAAATTGGTTTCCGCGGGGCGTCGTTCGGCCTCGCCGCGGTCCTAGGCGTGAGATCCCTCTCAAGTTGCTCTAGCTCGTGCATAGTCTGCTTGACATAAACCATTACTGCCGAGAGGAAGGTAACACTAGACATGTTCTCACATCGTAGACATCGTCTGGTGATGGCGTGGGCAACGGCTTTGATCCTATCTCTGGTTTGCTTCTTCTCTACAAGCAGGTGCTTTATCTGATCGCTGCATATCTTGAAGACTTGAACATCTTGCACGTGTTGATGCTTCAATCGCCGTACTTCCAATTTCATATGGGCTATTGTGTCATACCAGTATCTGCTTTCCATTCGGAAATCCTTGGCCTGACTAACTGCTTTGATTTCAAGTGCTGCCATCTCTCTCTTTATTTTAGCAATAGTCTTCTCGTGGTCGCCTTCCAATTGATTCAGGTGTCTGCGATGCTTATCTGCTCTTGTATCCCACTGTGCCTTGAGCTCTGCTATGATGTTTTCAGATTTCTCCAAACCATCTCGCCATTCCCTGATTTCACCTTTTAGCCCTTTTATCAGCTGCTCGTTCGATCGACGCCTTGGTTGTCTATCTGCATCCAACCTTATCTGTTTGATCTGGGCTCTGAGCATTTCATTTTCTTGAATCAACCTGTTCCGTTCTCCCAGATCGGTAGCAACTTGCACGTTGTGTTCATATTTCAATTTTTCCACTTGTTGCTTTAACCCGCTGATTTCGGTGCAATAGCCTCTTTCTTTTGCTAACCAATCCCACTGCTTTTGTGATGATTCGGTAAAATTCCGGATGTGGGGTCTCTTAGCTGGCCTTTCGTGCTCGAGTTCCCTTCTGTACCATGCAAGGTAACCTGGCGCCGTTTCTCCTTTGGCTTGATCCCGCACGCAAGTATCTGATTTCAAATATTGACCCTCATTCCAGATTTGGCGAATCTTTGCTTCTGGGAACTGTCCGTTAGGACTTATCTCGATTGCTTGAGTGCTTAGATCTTCCTCACGAGGTACTGTCTGGCATTTTCCGAACTGTCTTAAAACTCGGCCGGGTGCGTAAGGTTGAATGCTCTTAAGCCCCATTAGCAAGAAATGAGTTTTAGTCGCTGACATATATAAGACCTCATCAACGGGCAACCATCCCAACTTCCATTGTATTTGGCTGGCAGTAAGAGCTTGAAAGAACGAGGTCCAAGCCAGGACTCCTTCGGGCAAACTGATCTCTTTGGCTCTTGCGTAAGATTCTTCTATGCGGGTCTTATCCGGGGAACCACGGCTCAAAATCTCGGAATGATGGCAAAGGTGCTCGGTCATCCATATCTGCAGGAGCAAGTTACAACCTTCGAAGAAATTTCCCCCAGCTTTACAAGCTGTGAGAGCTCGAAAGATGTCGGATACCACCATAGGCGCGAGAGTACTGTCACTTTGCGTGAGTAAAGTGCTGACGACCCCCGATATCTTCAAATCAATGTTTCCATCTTTCCTGGGAAATACCAGAAGTCCCAGAAACGTTATCATGAACGCCACCCGTCTGTGCTCGTCCCACTTCTGACGAACTCCTTTGCTGCACAGTTTGTTGATTGGATTATTGAATCCCCCCTCGTGACCGTATCTATCATATATGAAGCATGGAGTACAGAATCCGGCTGCTAGATCCGGGTTGTGGACTGTTCTAGGTATTTTCAATGAATCCAGGAACCGATGTACTGTGACGACTCTTGGGGCGACCAAGTATTTTTCCCTCAGCGGAAGTTCAGTATTCCCGATGTATCCGGCCATTTCTTCTAAAGTTGGGGTGAGCTCAAAATCAGAGAAATGGAAAACATTGTGCGCCGGGTCCCAATAGGTAACTAAAGCTCTTATGATATCTCCCCGAGGCTGGATTTCCAACAAACCCACAAGACCTTTCAGATTTTTCTTAACCTCATTTTGCCCTTCAACACCTAGATCATTCCACCATAGCCGTAACTTGATAGGGATTTTGGTCATTATTGAAAAATGTTCATTTTGCATCGTGCTCATCCTGCACATTCATTAAGGTGATTTTAACAAAAATGACTGACTCAAAATATTTTACAGAGGGGACCAAACTTTGAACACGGCCTTTAAGCACTTCGGGGAAGAAGATTTTAAGGCTGTGTGGGTCTAAAAATGCTAAGGAAAACCCAAAAGTGGCTATTTATGCAAAGTCAACCTTCCGGCGTCCCTTTCGAGAACATTCGGCTATTCATGTCAAAAACAGCATCACCTGACTCATTTATGACTCTTTTAAAAAATTTGAAACATATTTTTTTTGATTTTGGCTATTTTAGCAAAATGGGGGTTGAACCCGACGAGGGTTGCCTACGTATCTCACATCCGGTGAGAATCAAACCGGCGTAGTTCGGGGTATCGTAACATAGGAAAAAAAATCGAATAAACCTAGAAATCAGGAATGCGTATTTTTTTACATTTTTTTTTTGAAAAGATATAAGGATTAAAGAAACTATATTTTTTTTATATTGTTTTTTTTTTTTTTTTATATTATTATTATTTTTGTTTAAGAAAAATTTGGACTATTAGTCTGAATTCATAAAAGGGGTATTACGAAAGAAACAACTCATCATCTTTTTTGAATTATGAATTTTGATTTTTTTTTACTTTTTTTTTTACTTTTAAAATAAATACCCTTTCTTTTTTTTTTGATTTTGAAAGTGATAAAAGAAAATTTTTATATATTTTTTTTTTAATGACTCTCAATAAACAAGACAGTTTTTTTTTAGGAAAATTTCGGCAAGGTTTTGACACTACTTGGACATTGGTTTTATTTTCCAAAATTAAGTAATTATCTCCCCTACGCTGCTATTTTCCCTTCTTTTTTTTAGGAACCGGTCGACATGCGGAATCGAAGCAAATAAATGCACAACACAGATAGGAATGCGGCATGATGGTCTTTTCCATTTCAGGTTGCCTGTCCTAGACGGACCCAACCCCTGTGTTGAGTCCCCTAAGTCAAATGCAATGTGATGCAAATGAGCGTTCCTACTAGGGATCCGGCATGAAGTTTCGTTATACTAGGTTTAAACCTTGGTATTTGTTCTAGACTGTGTACCCGAGCGGACAACTCGAGTCGAGGAGGGGGCTACGTACCGGGGACCCGCGAGATCGTCCGGCTTTGTAACTTGTCCGACCTCTTTCTTATTTCAGGTATTGACACTAACAGAATAGGGAGTCTCGACCAGCGAGCTTCTCCCCGGAGGTAAGAAAAGAAGGGTTTCGGCACAGTTTATATACAGATCAGATAATATCAAAGCGGTAAAAGACAACATTTAGCACGTTATGCAAAAACATGTAATAAAGATCAGATAATAAAGTCAAATATAACAATTATTCTAAGCTCGAATTCTTGAACCCTGAACCAGTGGTTCTGGGTTAATCCCCAGCAGAGTCGCCAGAGCTGTCACACCTCCTTTTTGCGCGCCCTGCCCCGAAGGGTTAGATGCGCGGGTGGAGTTTTTCCAATTTAAGTGACAATATTCGAAATGGGATTATTTATTTAATTCAGAGTCGCCACTTGGGAAAGGTTTGGCTTTTGGTGTCCCAAGTCACCGGTTTATCTTGAATCCCAAATCGAGGAGATTTTCGACTTTTCCAAATGAAGTCTGCGAACCAGAAATTCTAAGTAAGGAATTCTGTTGACCCGAGGGAAGGTGTTAGGCACCCTCGAATCCCGTGGTTCTAGCACGGTCGCTTAAATTATTATAATGGCTAAATATCTGATTTAAATACATGTTGTGACCTATGTGCTTTTATTAAGTTTTAATCGCCTTTATTATTGTCATTTATTTTACAGAATTGCAACGTCGTGAAAATGCGTCTCGAACCACGTCACAATCAATGCACCCGTGATTGTTGACACATTTGGACTTCATTGAGATTTGGATTTGGGTCACATCAATGTGCACCCGAACCTAAGAATGTGATTTAATTAAACCGCGCCAACAGAGTCTAACGCGTAATTATCTTTGTAGAAGGCCATGAAATTTATTAAATGGCCCATCCTGAATTCTAGATAATTATCAAGGTTATTTATTGAGGGCCCGCGATTTACATCTCATTTGGCGAGGCTCGTCTCATTATTTTAGAAGGAACATCCTAAAACGGTTACATTTCTGATGTGTTTGTCTCTTAAAAATAGAAGAAAAGATGCGTGCTATTTTTAACTATGTGTTTGGCCCAAATCCGGATTTAGCTAATCGTCCGATTAATTATTTACGGATTGAAGAAACATCGTACCTCATGAAAACATGCTTTGAACTTGATAAAAAAAGAAATGTATATGGGATTGATGAAATGTTACGACTGTTACAAGAGCTCCCTAACTTTAACTTATTCAGACAAGATTAATTAAAATTGCTTGTTTAGGAAATGCGACTGGTGGTATTTGAAACTCATCCTGTAAACTGCTTCACGCAAACTGAAACTCAAGAGTTTGAAACTGTATTATCTTTAGCCAGATCTAAACAATCATTTGCCCTTAAATATTCGAAACATGCTTAAATAGCGAGTTTGAGCTAACAATTGTATTAAGATGGCTACACATTTTCATGGATGGTATTTACATCTTATATACTACTAAACGAATAAAATGTCACAGTTTCAGATTGGCATAAACTTTAATTAAGTACAACCTTACTAATGTGTCTCTATTAGGCTAATCAGACCAAGAAACTACAAATCTTAACAACATTAAAAGGCAATTCATAAGCAATACAACAGGTGCTTCTAAATCCTTCAAATCTTTCGATTCATGCTTTCATTGTTACATCAAATGCGAGTCTTAGTATGTACCTGGATATTGGATACAACAGAAGGAGCAAGGGGTCAGTAGGGCAATAGAAGCGATACCAAACAGCAGCAGTAACAGTAGGTACCAATAGAACAACTCCCAGTGCAAGATACAGTTAGAACCGACAAGAAATGGTAGACAGGTAGCAGCAAACAATGCAGTAGGAATAATACTCCAAGACAGACCAACCCAGGGGAAACGAACAATATGAATCAACTAATGAACTCAGCTGATACTTGGAAGAAAACGAGAGTTGATTGAACAGGTTGAACAAGACTGGGAATCAGACAAACAAGACAGAAGTAATTTGCTGATTTTCTGCTTATCCCTTTTCCTATCTTCTTTCTTTTCAAGAATCCAATATCAGTCTGCAGTTTTGAACTTATACTTAAGTTATCAGAAAGAGACCTTTTCCAGTTTTTTTTTTACTGTTTTTCCCCAGAACTTCAATTCTCAGAATTTCAGTTTAGGCTCCCCCTCTGTCTCTCTATGTATGTCTGTGTGTGTATACTTCTCAGTGTGTATTTCAGCTCTCTCTTTCAAAAATTCCTCACAGTCTGTCTATATTCCTTTCCCTTATAATTCTGTCTCCTCTCTATCTCCTAATCCTGTCCCTCTCTCTATCTTTTGTGTGTATCCCTATCTCCAGAACTTCAACTCTCCCTTTATAAGCCTCCCACTCCAAACTTTATCAGCCTGTTGGATTAAATCAAATAACCCCTCCCATGTGCTCCCTTTTTCAGTTCCACTTTAGCTATTTAAGTATTAATCCCATGACATTCCCTTGGCAGGCTTTAACTTTTCATTTTATTATCTAAAAGCAAGTATGGGCATTAAAATATATCTGACAGCATATACTGTCAGATTGTTTAAACTTAAAAGCTTCTTAATGCAGAAAAACAGGCTGTGCACAAGGCACATGAGGTGCACCAATGCACATGCTGTGCACCAGTGCACATGCCTTCCAATTCAGGATTTAAACATAAACAATCCCTTTTTTACATTGACTGATCCAAATCAAACAGCTATAAGTAAACAAAACTGGTTCTGAATTGATTTCAACAAATGTTCAACAGAAGCAAATCGATTTACTATGCTCAGACAGTTGAAATTAATTGACGACACATGTCGACTCGACTATATTAGTATGAACATACACAATCGCAGCCAAAAATCAAACATTTAAACAGTATTGATACATGGTTCGCATTATACTGACTAAACAGGAATACACTAGGGGAGTCAACTAACCAGTCCAAACTCGAAAATCAGCTACTTGCACAAACAAATACACAATGCCTTATCAGAATAGGAGGGGGAATTTAGACAAACAAAACAGAGGTTCAGGCGAAGTAGTTGAAGCACAGTTGATAGAGGTCAAGGACATAAACAGCAAACGAACAGACCCTTACAACGAACAAACAAACCAAAACAAATAAGAAAAGAAAGAAAACTCACCTTAAGCCGCAAAAAGATCAAAACCTTAACTCGGACTTGGCCAAGCCTTTCTTAAGGCTGAACGGACTTTAAACGAAGTGTTTCTCAGACGAGAAACACTTGGATTAAAGTCCATTAGACCTTAACCTCTTTGGTTCGAACGGATATGGACCAGTGACGAAGAACCCACAAATTCCAAAAACTCAGATCTGGGGTTCACGCTTTCCTGATCAGATTCGGACCAAACCAAGTATGGTTTGGTCACGAGGGGGGTCTGGGGAGTGTCTGGTACGAAACTGGGGTTGGTTGGGTTAGATCGAGTTTTGACTCGAATCTTCGAATGAAGATTCGAGGACCTGGGGGGTGATTCGAACCACATGGTTAGCAGATCCATGTTCAGGATGGCAAAGGGGTTTTAGGGTGTTAAGGGGAAGGTCACCGGCGTTCAGGCCGCCGGGTTTCTGGTGAAAGTGTGCAGGGGCGGCTAGGGTTTGAAGGAGATGGGTTTGGGTGAAGACGACGAGGCCGGGGTATTGGATAGGGGGGTAGGGTAAGGATTCGGGCTTATATAGTTAGTGGGTGGGTCGATCTCAACCGTTAGATCAATCTAGATCTACGGTTTGGATCTGATGGTCTTAAGTGAAACGGTGTCGTTTCAAATGTTGAGGGTTTGGGTTTGGCCCGGGTGTAAACGGGTCGGGTTTGTTGATGGGTTATGGGGATTGATCTTGGCCGTTGATCACTCTGAGATCAACGGCCCAGATCAGGCACGACTCAAACGACGTCGTTTGGACATCCTGGGCATCAGGTGACCTGGGCTGGGCAGGCCTGGGTCTTGGGCTGTTTGTTTGGGCCAATTTTGTTAAAATTGGCCCAAGTCCGGAAGGGGTCTTTTCTTTATTTTTTTTTTATTTTTTTTTTTATTTTTTTTTTCTTTTCTGATTTATTTTAAAACAAAGCTAAGCCAAAAAATCAAATTAAAATTAAATACACACTCAAATACAATTATTTGCACACATACTAAAATACTTCAAAACCGGTAAAGTCAAACCAAATAAAATCACGGACGAAAATGCCTATTCACGATTTTCTATTTAACGACCGAATCACATTTTTTGAATTTTATTTTAATAAAGTAAATAAATAAGAATGGGCCAAAATCACAAATAAATCCACAAGGTGCCGCACAGAAATCCGAAATTGTACAGCGGGGCCAATTATATATTTTTTTTATTTCTTTTTGGAGCGATTGTCGTGTGAAGCAAAAATCACGTGCTCACACCCACGGAGTATTCAAACGGGCAAAAATTGCTCGTATCCGCTCAATTTATCTTTGCCCGAAAACTCTTCGTGTTTTCGAGCAAAAAGGGGCAGCTGTGAGCACGCGATTTTTGCCCTATATGAATTACTCCTATAAAATTCAATAAAATAGAATTTTTTCCAGTTATTTGCCATTTTATAGGATTTTTGTAGAGTTTTATTAATTATTTGCATTTTCTGTGCACGTTTTATTAAAACAATGAAAAATACCAAAAAAATTCATATATTGCATATTAGATTTTGTGGTTGTATTTTAGGATAAATTGGTTAATTAACTGCTCTTTTAAAATGAAAATCACAAAAAATATCATTCATTTTACATTTTTTTAGCTTTTAAGTTTTGATTAGTAATTCCCTCTTTATTAATGTAGTATTAATCAATTGGTAAATATTACAAATAGATGATTAGTCTAATTTTATAATTTAGGATTAAATTAATTTAGTTAGGATTTTGAAGTTAGAGAAAAGAAAAAAAAAGAGAAAACAAAAGAAAGGTTAATTGGGGCAGCCCATTCTTTTCCACCCCTTTAACCCACCAGACTGACCCGCCCAATCCCCAAATATGACCCTAATATTAGAAAACCCTAGTCTTATCCCCATCCCAACCCAAACAGCGCTCCATCTTCATCTCTTTCTTCTGTCACGCCCAACATCACCAGAACTCACCTCTGTCTCGCCCAAACTCGCTCGAGTTCACCCCAAAAACTCACCTCACGTGCTCCAACCTCTCTCCTATAGCCACATAGCAACCAACTCTGACAACAAGAAGATTCCTTCTAGATATTTTACGCACCTTCAGTTTCTCGATCGATTTGCTGGATGAATGGGGGCCGTGGATGGATGAAAATCAATCCATTCCCTTCATTTGTCCCAAAAATCGTTCACAAGGAATAAGGTATTTTTCGGATTTGAGGAGAAGATTCGATAATTTTTCAGAGGTGATATAAGGTGAGGATGTTCTTGTTCGGGGGGTCCTTCTTTTTTGGGGGGATTTTTAAGAGATTTCTTTCAGAGAAATTGAAGGAAGAAAATTAGGGTTCAAAACTTTCTTCTTCTTTTCCATTGTTTTTCTTCATTTTCTTATACCATAACAGAGAGAAGAAAATATTATTGAGGTTCCATGATTTCACTTGGTGTTAGTTTTATTTAGCATTTCGAAATAATAGAGTTTTTTTACTTCGATTCTGGTTTACGAACAATGGAATTCATCGAGAAGTTTGAATCTGTTGCTGTTTATTAAGATGTAGCTGTCCTCTTTGGTTCTGTGGTGCTTTCATTCTTCAGAAACCTGAGATTCATTTTCCTTTTCCTTTTGCTGTTTTGCTCACAAGGTATGAAACTTCGATCTTTTGTATCGAATGTATTAAGAATGTTACAGCTTTGAGAACTTGCATCTATGGCCTGTTCAGTGGTTAATGGATCTATCTTGTCGTGGTTTTCCGTCTCTGAGTTCGAATGAATGTCTATTTTTGTTCAAACGGATATATGCTGTGATTGTATAGTCCACCTGAATTATGTCCTGTTACTAATGAATTTTGATTAGTTTTTGATGTCTCTGCAATGCTTTCTTGCTAATGTTGTTTGAATTGCACTAGTATACGCGGCCTATACATATTTTTAGGTTTAAATGAATCCAATCCATACTATGTCGCAGCTGTAGGTCTGTCCTTGTTTGCAAAGGTTTTAATGTCAATTCATGTTCGAGCTAACTCTAAATGATATCTGAAATGTTGAAATGAAAGGTTTAAATGATGTCTGGGTTCGAGATGCATTTTTGCATCTGAATCGTATGCTCCTCTTGGCTCATTATGCTGAAATTTATCTCAAAACTAGCTTCGTTGTGCAGTGTATTATGTTTTCTCCTGTGAAATCAGCGATTCCTGCACCAAATGTTGCCTATGTGAGGTTTGTTGAAAGCTGCTGTTGTCGAGCTTGGCTATAGTTTGTGGATTTGGCGACTGATTGGCCAAAATCAGCAAGTATTAAGTCAAAATGGGCTTGTCGTTGGTGATATATTAGAGGTTGATATTTCTATTGGGGTGGATTAAAGCTTGGGTGAATAGACCATATTCACTTTGGCAAGTATTCACCAGTACATCATTTTCATGAGGAATTGTAATAGAAGTAGTTAGTGTCGTCTTTTGAAGTTTGAATTTGACTTTATTTTTGGATTTCCAGGTTATTCCTCTACTGATTAGCCACTGTTTTTCTATATGATCTGTTTCTTTTTAACTTAACTCGAAGCCTATTCTTATTGGTTGGATATTGGTAGTTAGATTTTTTCACTTAACACAAATCTGCATGAATCATGTATTGAGGTTGGTCATTTTATCCAGATTTTTCATAGATTTGAATCATGATTTGGGTAGTTATGTTTCAATGTGATAAATTTGTTAATTTGGTCCTATGCTCAATGTTGTTTATTTTCGTAATTAGTGTTGATTTGGGCATATAGGGTGAATTGGGCCAGGCCCGTGAATGGCCCAAATAAGGCTATGAATATGAGCTTGAATGCTTTCAAGCCTTGAGCCCAAGAATTCGATTCAAATAAATCGTATGGGCTCAAATTGGTTCCCCTTTAAGCAAAAACATATTTGGCTTATCAGAAAGCCTGGTTTCGAACTGACTGGGCCTTCGCGAAATTTCCCTGATTGAGGACGTTTGAATTCACAATTGCAATTGGTTTTTAAATGTATGCTAAGTTTGCTGCATGTCAGGGCTTTAATTTTTTCAGTGATTCGATTAACTTATCTGTTATCGATTCAGCAGTAATTGCAATGCACGTTATTAGTAAAATAAAGGGAGAATCATCCTTAAGGAATAGATTGATATTCGTAGAAAAAAAACCTTTAGGCGCGTTTAAAATACTATTGTGATTATGTACACGTTCGCGTGACATAATTACGATTCTAAAAACCAATTCGGAGTAAGCGTTCGTGCAACTTCGATCAAACTTTCTTAATAATAAAATTGGTTTTAATAGGCCGCTAAATTAAAATTAGGTTCATATAATCTGAGGCGCGTCATCCACAATTTAATCATACATGGCCCTCGTATTACTTTCATAACCT